>NW_026652294.1:8456179-8516230 GCF_009828535.3 Hylobates moloch | reverse complement strand
TTCTTTCTTTCTTTCTTTCTTTCTTTCTTTCTTTCTTTCTTTCTTTCTTCTCTCCTTTCTTTTCTTTTCTTTCTTTCTTTCCTTTCTTTCTTTCTTTCCTTCTTTTTCTTTCTTCTTTCTTTCTTTCTTTCTTTCCTTCTTTCTTTCTTTCTTTCTTTGACAAGATCTTGCTCTGTTGCCCAGGCTGGATGCAGTGGTGTGATCTATTTCTTCCAGGGCTTCATCTCTAAAATTTCTTTAGGTGTTTCCTTTGTACATCCATGGGCTCCTGCATTCGCTATCAGGCACTTTTTACCATGTTGTGATTTCTCATCAACTTGTCTGTCTTCCTCACCAAATTATAAACTCCATGAGGACAGGACAAAGTCCGTTCACAGCTGCATCCCTGGTGCCTAGCTCTGGGCCTGGCACACAGGAGGTATAGAAAAAGAGTGAATCCTGCTAAATTAGAGCAGCAATGGAAATCTATGATCTTCCTGGGAAGATTACGCCACAGAAGACCCCTCAAAGCATCAAACAGAGGGTCTTTTGCTCCCCTGTTTTCCAGAATTGCTTTCATCGAGACATGTTCTCAGTAGTAACAGTGGTGATAGCAGACATAGTAATTGCATTTCTAGCTGTGAAATCGAGAGGGCCCTCTGACCCCCAGAATGGCCTTTATCAAACAGTTCAGCATGTTGAGGCCATCGTTCAGATACGGGGAAGTGGCTTGAGTCTCAGATACGGGGAAGTGGCTCGTCCAAGGACACAAAGACAATCGCCCTCTTGTTCTGAAACCATTGTAACAACCTCCTCCTGGCCTTCCAGAGTCCACGGTAACCCTCCTTCTCCATATGGCACCCAGAGTGGCCTTTGAAAAGGCCGATCAGATCACATTCCCCTCTGGCCACAACCCTTCAATGTGTCCCCATCTTACCAAAAGCCCAAGCCCTTAAAATTTCCTACAAAGCTTTTGCAGGTTGAATTTTAGAAATAAAAGGGCACAGGGAGGGCTTCTCTGATCCCAGCCAGAATGGCCTTATATTACACAATCTGGGATGAAAGAACCCTTGGGGTCATCAGTTCAATTTATACCTTTTTTTTTTCCTTTTTTTAGAGAGACAGAGTCTTGCTATGTTGCCCAGGCTGGAGTCCAGTGATGCAATCATAGCTCATTCCAGCCTCGAACTCCTGGGCTCAAGCAATCCTCTTTGTAGCTGGGACTATAGGGCTGTGCAACTGCACATAGTTCAGTCACAGTAAATGGAGAAACTGAGTCCTGAGATGGCACTAAGCACGTACCCTTGGGATCAATACCAGTGGAGAGGAAGGAAAGGCATGAGGACTGGGCAGAGGGAGAAGCCAGGGAGGGATACAGGCCCATGAACAGCTTCCATCAGTCCCGCAGGGAGCCTTGGAACTGGAATGGCCCATCAGAGTTGGACAGCACTGGGCAGAAATGGTCAGACCCTTATATCCCTACTGTGGTCAATCATCGGATGTGGGAAGCCAGCCACCTGCAGCTAAGCCACCTCTGAACAAGCTGACAGCTGAGGGTCATAGGCTAATGGCAGCACTCTCAGTCTGTGGTAATAAGCCTTTCCTCCAAGAGAAATCCTAACAAAAGCCCCCGCAGAACCTGCCCCCTACCCTCATTCCCTTGCTAACCTCCATTCCAGCCACCCTGGCTTCCTTATTCCTCAAACACACTATTGCGTTTGTACCTCACAACCTTTGCCGTTGCTATTCCCCCCACCTGGAGTTCTTTTTCCCCTGCTAGTCCGATGACTTGTCCCCTCACTGTCTTTAGGACTTTGCTCAAATGTTACCTTATTCAGGCATCCTTCCCTGACTTCCCTCCAATAAAAAAAGCAGTCCACCTCTCCTCCCCAACTCTCTGATGCTGCTTCACCATTGCCATCTGACACACGGTATAAGCCTTGTACGTGTCATTTGAGTGCAAGACCCAACAGGACCTGACTGATCCAGTGCCAAGCCCAGAACTGGGTGTTCTGTAGGAACTCAATAACGGTCTGTAGACTGACCCCATAAGCCTTCAATTCTTCACTTATACCAGAAAAAAGAACAATGGATTTGAGAAGAACCATGTATAGCAGTCCCATGCATTGGTCTTAGACAGGATGGCAGGCTTACGCATTTGTAGCATGGTAATAAAGTTGGGGCTGTTACCATTATTTTAATTCTCATTATCTCTGTTTAACACAGGAGGCAGCCAAGGTGGGCACAGGAAAAAGGACTCACCCAAGGTCATGCATCAGGGAGCAGCTGAGCCATCGTAAGAGCCTGGGACTGACCGACTTCACGGCTCCCCTGACACTGCATGGACGTGGAAGGAACTCCTCAGGGTTCCCCTGATATTGCAGGGGTGTGGAAGGAACTCCTAAGGGTTCCCCTGATATTGCAGGGGTGTGGAAGGAACTCCTTAGGGCAGCTGCTTCTCAACTCAGGGAGTGCTGCCACCCCCAGGGCCCCTTAGCTATTCCTCTTACTTCCTGCTTGAATCTGCAGTTGTGTCTCTGAACAGAATGGTGTTTATTAACTTCCTACTGAGCTCATTACTGAGCAGACACCTTATCACCTGCCACCTGTATGCTGAGCTGAGACTAGTAATTCCCAGCCCATAAATAGCCCTAATCTCCATCCCACGGAGCCAGGGGCCACCAGCTTTGCCCAGAAGTTGAAATCAAAGGCCAGGAGCTGGCTCTTTTTCTGTCCCCACCCCTGGCCACCACTCTAGGGCCATAATTCAGGCATGAGGTCATCGAGTCAGCCAGATCTCTCTGGTCTCCCTGCTTCAATTCAGCGTTTCTCTTGGTGGCATGACAAATTCACTGCCATGTGGCACTCATTCTCAGCATGGCTGAAGAGTACCCTGGTTGGAACTTTCTGTGATGGTGTGGCAAAGTGTCAGGCAGACACAAGCTGTGCGTCAGACTCACTCTGATCTCTTGGGTGAGCTGGCCAACCTCTCTGAACCTCAGTTTTCCTGTCTCTGTAATGGGCATAATCATTCCTCTATGACTGTTTGCTGTGGTTTAAATGAAACAATGGATGCTTTGAGCCCAGGACAGGACTGAGAGCTCAATCAATCAAGGCCAACTTCTCCATTCTGAACAATAGGCAGAGTATCTAGGGACCACAATACACATAGGGGCCCACAAAAATGCTTTCATTTCTTTTAATTATTATTGTTTTATTTTATTTTTGTAAAGAGGAGGTCTCACTCATCTTGCTCAGGCTGGTCTCAAACTGCTGGCCTCAAGCAATCTTCTCGCCTTGGCCTCCCAAAGTACTGGAATTATAGGCACGAGTCACTCACTGCCAGTGAGCCGTGTGGACTTGGTAAAGTCACCAACTTCTCTGATTCTCCTTGTCTTGAAAACAGGGGTGATAATGCTCCCCCCACCCCACAGATGCTGCAGCGTTCCAAGCAGACCTCTAAGAGTAAAAACAGAGATTTTCCACCATAGTGTGCTATTTTTCTGTCCCTAATATTATACTCAATTTTTGCTTTTAATTTTAAAAGAAGTGAGGCAGCCAGGCGTGGTGGCTCACGCCTGTAATCCCAGCACTTTGGGAGGCCGAGGCGGGTGGATCACGAGGTCAGGAGATCGAGACCATCCTGGCCAACACGGTGAAACCCCGTCTCTACTAAAAATACAAAAAATTAGCCGGGCGAGGTGGCGGGCGCCTGTAGTCCCAGCTACTCGGGAGGCTGAGGCAGGAGAATCGCTTGAACCCGGAAGGTGGAGGTTTCAGTGAGCCAAGATTGTGCCACTGCACTCCAGCCTGGGTGACAGAGGGAGACTCCATCTCAAAAAAAAAAAAGAAAAAAGAAAAAAAAAAGAAGAGTGAGGCTGGGTGCAGTGGTTCATGCCATTACTTTTAATGGCAAAAACTGCAATTACTTCTGCACCGACCTAATACAACCTGCATCGTATTCTTCTTTATACCAGCACAGTTCTAAAATGTATTTTTAATTTGTTTTTAATGGTGGGAAGGGCCCATGAATGCAAAAGTACATGAGGAACACAAAAGTCCTAATTTGGCCCGGCAAATGATGCATGCTCCCTTCTGTTTGAAAGCTAGAGGCAAGACCTGCCAGCAGCCTGGGAACCAGAGGGATCACTTACGCAGCTTACTTCGTAGCGCTGATAGTCGATGCACTGCGAGGCTTGACAGTCAGCCAATCAGTCCACAATCAGGCCTTTTCCAACAAAACCCAATCCTTCATTCTTGCAACAAATATTTATTGAGTTTCTACTCTGAGCCAGGCGTGGTCTGGGTTCAAATATCAGTGTGAACACTTGCCGACTGTGTGAACTTGGGAAAGGTGCTTGCTGTCGCTCTATGTGCCATCTGTAAAATGGGAATGATAGGATTGTCATCGGAGATAGGAGAATTCATCCAGGTAAAGTATTTAGAAGGGTCCCCCTTGTATGACAAGCGCTGCATACGGTTAGCCCCAATTATCAACAGGGATGTGGACTCTGCCCCACTGGAGCCTGCGACAGATCATTAACAAGCCCTTGAATAGACACATATGTCTTTGTTATGATGAGTGCAATGATGGGATGAACAGAGAACTGAGCTGAACGATAACCAAGAGGGTTGTCTTAAATGGTGTAGCCAGGGAAAGCTTCTCTAAGGCAGTGCCATCTAAACAGAGACCTGAAGGAACAAGGAAGCAGCCCTGGGAGGGGAAGAGGGAGCGGCTCATTCAAAGGACTAGAGAAGGGACACCAGGGTGACCATTGTGATGGAGCCCACAGTAGCCCAGGAACTGCCCCCCTGGAGTGCACAGAGGCAAAGCCTTGTCCAGGTGCCTGTTGCATTTAAAAATTCACAGCACCCCCTGGAGGCAGGTATGGGAATTATCCCCATTTTACGGATGAGGCAACCCTGACCCAGAATCCCTTGGAACCCAGACACAGTAGAAAGCACGATGTAATTATCCAGGGGACCCAGATCCTCACTCCAACAGTGACAGTGAGCCGTGTGGACCTGGTAAAATCACCAACTTCTCTGATTCTCCTTATCTTGAAAACAGGGATGATAATGCTCCCCCCTACACCACAGATGCTGTGACGTTCCAAGCAGACATCTAAGAGTACAAACAGATATTTTCCACCATAGTGTGCTATTTTTGCTGTCCCTAAAAGCAGCCCACATCCCCATCTGAGTGCTAGGAATTTCCCTTAGGACCTGCTGGCAATCCATCAACCAGGAATTTCTCTGCATCTTCTTACATTTAGAAATATTTTTTTTTTCCCTAGGCCATCTCTAATAGCCCAAGTTTCCTAGATACTACAGACTGGTTGGGAAAACAGGACAGTCTGGGATTTCATCCTAAAACAATTGCCCTTGATTCCATGGGAGGGGCTGGAAACAAGCTGGACATGCGTCTTCTTCCCTCTCCCATATCTGCGACTTACTGCCCACTCTCCAGCCTTCCATCTCTCCATCTGTCCCACCCAAGCCACTCTTGAATGGCCCTTGTCTCTAAACTGAGATCTATACTTTCTCTTCCCCAGTCCCTTTTCCAACCAGGACGGATCTTGTCAAAACCAAACCCGATTGTGTCACTCCCTGCTTAAGACTCTTCAATGTTTTATTCCTGGGATCCAAAGCAATTCTTGATCATGGCCTCAAAGGCATGCATGGTCTGGGATCTGCCAGCCTCCTCTTCTGTCCACCTTCCTCTCCTATCACTGTGCACTCTTCCCAGGTCTTAGACTCCCCATGACCCTGCTGCCACAGAGGCTTTGCACTGGTTTCTTCTGCCTGGAATATTCTGGCCACACTCTTCATTACCCACTCACTTGTCCCTGATGAAACCTTACCTCCTCCGAAACGTCTTGCCTAATCTTCTGGCTACAGAAAATGCCTGTCCCTTTCTGGCCAACTCCTTACTTGGTTTTTCTTCATAACCTGTATGAAACCCGTACAAAAGAGCATGGTCTCCCTGTGTAACATCTGTCCCTCCATAGAATGCTGTCTCCATCTCTCCTAGAAGTCCCAGGGTGGGGCATTACCCCTTTCTGTCCTGAAAGCTGCTGAGGAACCCAGCTTGGGAACTGACTGGATGGGCCCCAGAGACTCAAGAGGAGACAGACCCTCTGTCCTTGACCAGGAAGCACAGCTGACTCCAACGGGTGGAGGTAGGGGGGCATTCAGGGCTGGAAAACGCTTGCTGGGAGCATCTGTGGATGCATAATCCCTGCATCTGCAGACCAAGGGAAACAAGCTGTGGGGACCAAACACTTCTGTGCAAGCGAAGGAAGACAGGGCAGAGAGAAAAAGATCTGACTGGGCATGTGCGGTTGAGTTTAAATCACAGCAAGGAGACGGCTGAACCTGGAGCAGAGTGAGTGAAGAGGAGATGGCAGGTGGAGTGTGCAGAACCTTGTAATGTAGCCCTGGTAAAAACAATCAGACTTCATGCTGAGTAAGATGGAAAGCCACTGAACACACAGCGGCCTGGGGTGATTTGCTTTGTAAAACATCACTTACGCCAGGCACGGCGGCTCATGCCTGTAATCCCAGCACTGTGAGAGGCGGAGGGGGGCAGATCACGAGGTCAGGAGTTCAAGACCAGCCTGGCCAACATGGTGAAACGCTGTCTCTACTAAAAATACAAAAATTAGCCAGGCATGGTGGTGTGCACCTGTAATCCCAGCTACTGGAGAGGCTGAGGCAGGAGAATAGCTTGAACCCAGGAGGCGGAGGTTGCAGCGAGCCGAGATCGCACCATTGCACTCCCGCCTGGGACAGAGCGAGACTCCGTCTCACAAAAACAAACAAACAACAACAACAAACAAACACATCACTTTGGCTGCTGGGTTTTTCCTTCTACCATTATGAGCTGTTGACACCTACATTGTTCTACCTAGATCCATGTGTCTCTCTGGACAGCCCTCATGGGATGATCTCCAGCTCCTTGACTTCAGTGTGCTTTATAAACTCAGTATCTTCCTTCCACCCAGAACTGCTTCTCTTCACAGGCCCCAGCTCAGCAGATGGTGCCAAACTCCACCTAGCCCCCCGGGCCAGAAAGCATCCTTGTCATCTCCTTCTTCCAGCTCCATACCTGGTCCATCACCATGTCTTGTTAGGGAGACCTCCCAGCGTCGCTTACACCTGCCCACCTCTTGCCACCCTGGTTGTGCTCACTCTAGGGCCAGGCACCTTAGCTTTTGCCTGAACAACCTCAGCAGCCTCCTCCATGGTCTTCCTGCCTCCATTTTTGCCCCCTTAGAATAAACTTTCCGCCAGCACCCAGAGGACTCATTCTAAAATGCAAGTTTCTGCCAGGTGCACTGGTGGCTTGCACCCGTAATCCCAGCAGTTTGGGAGGTCGAGGTAGGAGGGTTACTTGAGGATAAGAGTTTGAGAGCAGCCTGGGCGACATAGTGAGACCCTACACTATGAGAATCTAGAGACTAGATTTTTTGTCTCTACAAAAAATTTAAAAATTAGCCAGCCATGGTGATGCATGCCTGTAGTCCCAGCAATTTAGGAGACTGAGGCATGAAAATACTTTGAGCCTGCCCTGGAGTTAGAGGCTGCAGTGCGCTATGATCACACCACTACCCTCCAGCCTGGGTAACAGAGCAAACCTTGGCCCCATGGCCAACAGAAAGAAACAAAACAAACAAACAAAAACTTGCTCTGGTGGTCCCCCAGTCCCTAACACAACAGATACATCTTTTTCTTCCCAAGCCAGAGGTGTGGGTTGAGGTCTGGATAGGTGGGTTTTATCTTTTCCTACCCAAATACATGGTTGTGAATACTGACCCCTTGAGAACATATATACTCATTGAAAGCTTCTTGAACAATTGAGCTCAGATTCAGAGCATACGCAGGACAAGTCACTCATTTGATAGACGAGAATTCTGCAGCATGGAGAGGCTTAGTGACTTGCACAAGGTCACTCAGGAAATCTGGAACCGGAACCAGGGCATGCCCTCATGCCCATATATGCCAATTCCCATGCCTCGGTGGGAGTGCAGATATACTTGTGATATTGTCCCGGCTTGATTTCTGAATCCAAACTTCTCTGGCATACATCCACGTCCTAATCTCCAAAACCTGTGAATATGTTATCTTACATGGCAAAAGGGGCTTTGCAGATGTGATTACATTAGGGATTTTGAGATCGGATATTATCCTGGGTTAGCCAGGAAAGATCAATTGATCATGAAGATTCTTATAAAGGGAGTGGGGGGCAGGATGGCCAGGGGTGTAAGCTAAAGAGAAAAAATGTGGTCAGACAGAGCAGGGGAGGGACTGGGATATGCTACCCTGTTGGCTTTAAAGCTGAAGGAAGGGGTCATGAACCAAGGAGTGTTTCTAGAAGCTGGAAAAGGCAAGGAAACCGATTCTTCCCTGGAGCCTCCAGAAGGAATGTGGTTGGTCCTTTGGACACCTTGATCTCGAGATTTCTGACTTGCACATAAGATGGCCCAAAGGAGCTATGTGGGTGGGAGGGAAATGGGTGGCACTCTCAAGTTAAGGTCAATTGAGGAGAGTTTATTTACAAAGGGACTCATTCGAAAGGTGTGGGTGGAATGTAGATAAGCTTGGCTGGAAGCAGCTGGGCTACTTCCCCGGCTTAGACCTGAATGAGGGGAGAGGGAGGCTACCACAACCTGGAAGGAGGGAGAGTGGGGTTAGATGACATTGATGACCTTCAGTCAAAGGCCACAGCCAGCCCAGGAAACCAGAGGATGAGCCCCTGCCCTTCCTCTCCCTCTCCTCTCATCTCCTGCTGGGGATCCTCATTGGCGGAACCCAGCTAGAGCCAGAGAGAATCTGTTGACCTAGTACACGCAGGTCCGTTTCCTGGGCTCAGGGCTGGATGGTGAAGGATGGAGATCAGTCTGGAAGGCCAGATTATATCGTGCATAGAGCCTTCCCTGTCTCCAAGCTAAAATCATTCATTAATTCCCCCTTTTGTCTACCAGTTCAGGTCCAAATTCCTCAGGACGCCCCTCTGCACCTTTCTTTACCCTGGTTTCCACTCAGCCCTGCCCCAGCACCCACTCCCATCTTGCCATCAACCCATAAGTGACCGCTTAGAGTCCCCCAAAGCATCAGGTCGACCATTCCACATCTCTGTGCCTTTACCCAGGCTGTGCCCACTGCCTGAAATACCCTCCCCACACCTGCCCCCTGGGCAAGACCAGCAGGATACTGAGGCCCTCCCCAGCCTGGAATCAGAATCCAACAAACACAGGCTCAAATCCTGACCCTGCCGCTTTCTGGCTGCTTAACCTTGGGGAAGCCAATGCATCAGGATGAGCCTCATTTCATCACCTATAAAATGGGGAGAACGACAAAGTGCACATCATGAAGCTGCTATGAGATCCAAATGAAACAAAGCGGGTAAAGTGCTTGGCAGGTGGCCTCTTGATGAATCAGACCTTGGCAACTTTTAAGAGGCATGTCCCTGCTGATGTCATTCCTGATCTTCTGTCTTTCTAAGTATCATGATCTCGTTTTTTTCTGAAGCTTTCTAAGCCTTGTGTGGACACCTCTAGGGGTCCCTGAAATGCTGTAGTGTGTGGCTCTTTCCGTGGACCAAGCTGCAAGAGAGAAGGACTGGATAGTATTCATGTTTGTGTCCTCAGCATTCAGAGTGTGATAGGTAGACCCTCAGTGAATATTGAGTGAATGAATGAGTGAGTGGATGAATGTCAAAATCATCCTCAAATAAACCAGTCTGCCTGCCCCTCTATCTGAATAAAGGTTGATCTACTTTCCTGGTCATCTGTACAGCTAAACAGGGTGCAGGGTGACCTCTCCATGAAGCCGAGGCCAAGGTCACAGCAAATAGAAGGGGTGATAAGAGAGTCACCAGGCCTGGGTGGGGGCTGCAGGCCCCAGCTCATTGCAAATGCAGAGAGAATCCCAGTGGTGGCTCCTTCTCTGGCAGGGAGCACAGGAAAAGACAAGAAAAATGAAGCCACTGCAATCTCATTTTCTGAGGCCTGCAAGTCAGCCAGGAAATAGCTATTATTCCATCGCACTGTCGGTATTAAGTTATTTCCTTCACTAAATACGGGAATGTTCATGAATATCTATTGAGTCCCAGGTACAGACCCCTCCTGGCTCTGAGGCTCAGTCACTCTGACTTTACATTCCTGCAACAACACCCCTCGATCTTGCTCTGAAGTGAAAGACAATAGTATTTTAAATTGGTTAATAAATCTCTGGATTGATGCTTCTTGAAGGCCCGGGAACTTCGTCTCTATTACTCGAATAAAAGGGATCACATTTTAACCACTGCCAGGCTAGGAATTTGGGGGAGCAGTTTGAGCCAGCTGCTCCTTCCTTTTCCTGGGGAAGGAGGGGGTTGAGGTTTCAGGATGTTGGGGCAAACAGACCCTCCTGGAAGCTGGGAAATACTCAGTTTCTGGCCAATTTGGGCCAATCGGACATCTCGGGTCACTTTGGTTTTGATGGCTTTACATACAGCTAGTTTCCCCAGATTCAAATAAAGGAGACTCAGAAACAGAACTTTGGGGGGGAAGTGGAAGTGGGTGTCTGGTAACCTTTTAAAAAGTTCCCAGGCAAAGATAAGGATGGATCCTGCCTGCAGGGCCACGACTTCCATGCCAGCTGCACTTAGATGGGTGTGGAGTGTCAATCACACTGGAGAATAACTCCAGATGGGGGTTTGTACACCTCCTTCCTCCATGAGCACAGGTAAATGTGGGCATGCCCCTCAGGATGCAGAAAGTTTTGAAATTAGCCAAGCATGGTGTCACATGCCTGTAGTCCCAGCTACTTGGGAGGCTGAAGCAGGAGAATCGCTTGAACTCAGGAGGTAGAGGTTGCAGTCAGCCGAGATTGCACCACTGCACTCCAGCCTGGGTGACAGAGGCAGACTGTCAAAAAAAAAAAAAAAGGCCCCGCTGATGGGAAATGTGAAGTCAGAGGGAAATGCCTCCCCTTTGTAAGTTTCCTGCCACCTGCTTTATGTCCATTTCTACAGAATCCATCCTTGCACCCTAGGAGGTGGAGGATTCTGACAATTGTCCACAAGCAAGAAAATCCGTGGGTCAGAATCTCTCCTGTCAGAATCTCTCCTGGAAATTCTCTCCGGTATATTAAGCCAGGGTCCAGCTGCAAGCAGGATCTCAGAAAATAGTGGCAGAATTGGCTGCTGTACAACATCCCCGAATTACAGATGTGCAAACTGAGGCTCAGAAAGAGCACATGGCTTGCTCAGCATCTTGCAGGGAGCTGGCCTGTCCGTGACTCTGCCAAGACAGTTTGGGCACCCATTATGCCCAGGTGCTGTCTTGGGTACTAAAGAAACCGAGATGAAGGACAAAAAGACATGGTGGCCACTTTCATGGAGCCTAACATCTCAGGATGTGCCTGGGGGAGTCGGCTGGAGGGGACAAAGTGAACAGAGAGAACCACAATAACTTCAGGTGTGTCTAATCCCAGAGAAGGAAAGGAAGCAGGATGATGGGATCTGCAGAGTGATGGAATCCGCAGGGTGGGTTGTGGTGGGGCTTCGGGTTAGTGGCCATCAAGAGCTGCTCCTCGCTTTTCCTGCGGACCCTGGAAGGCTGAGGAGCTGACGCATGTCTCTGAGACTTGGTAAGGTTTTTGGGAGCAGGGATTATATCTGCTTTGAGACCTCAGCTCGCAGCACAAGACCTGGCTGGCAGCTGATGCTTAGTATTTGGGAGAGGTGGGTGACTGGAGGGGTTTCATTATTAGTAATAATGCTCTGCTTAACATTTCCCTCACCCCTTTATCAGAACACCCCTCGAAACCCTGCTCTGGGTGTGGTGAACATCTTAAGCCAACAGTCTCCTAATTCCAAGGGACATTGTGCCCTAAGCTAGGCCAGGCCTTGTCCCTCACTCTATGCCCTGGTCTCTCTCTCTAACAGGTCCCTCTCATGTGCATGCCTTTGTGCAGTCACTGCTTCCTCTTCTTGGACTGATTTCTCCTCCTCCTATCACCCCTCTTGCCACCTCCTTCAATCTGTGAGCTCCCACTCAAATGTCAAGACTCAGATCAGGAGTGACCTCCTCCAGGAAGCCTTCCCTGACCTCCAGGGAGTGTGTGAGCCTCCTCTGGGCTCCCACCGCTGCCCGAGCTTCCCCAATTACAGCACCGACACTAGATCACAATCATCCATTTCTATGTCTGTTTCTTACCCTCAGAATGGGACTGTCTCGTATTCACCACCTCTGCCAGCACCTAGCAGAAGACTCAACACAGAGGTGCTAGTAATACTTGTCAGTGAAACTAGCTACTTCTGTTTATCCATTTCAGTAGACAGATTGAAAAAAAATAAGCCCCAAGGATCTGCCCTTCCCTATACCCATGCCCATTGCAATGTGACTGTGAAGCTCTGCCCATTGGAGGATGGAGACTTTTCATCACCTTTAGAATCTGGGCTGCCCATATGATTTGCCTTGGCCAATAGAATGTGGCAGAAGTGACCTCAAGCCAGTCCTGCACCTGGGTCTTCACAAGCTTTCACTTTCTCTTATAGAACCCTCCAAGCTCCCATGCAAAGCCCAGGCTAGCCTGCTGGGGGACACAAGACCTGGGGCCTAGTCACCTCCATCGCCGCTGCCAACAGCTAGTCAAGCATAGAAGATGCAAGTGAGGCCATCCTAGAACAGTCAGCTCTAGCCAGCCCACCAGCTTGCATGAGCAAGCCCAGCTGGGATTAGGCAAGCCTGGCTCAGGTCACTGAAACCACCCAGCTGACCTCTGAGCCAAAGAAAAAAAAATATTGTTATATACTCTTGAGCTTACATTACTGTTTGTTATGCAGCATTAACTGTGCCAATACATAACTAATGCATTCATTGAAGAGATGTTTCTCCCATGCATAGCACTGGGCATAGCACGTTGCCAATCCAGGTCCCTCCTGGAAATTGTCACCCAACCAAAGGAATCAGAATAGCAGGATCTCTGTGAGATAGGTCAAAGCACAAATCCTAAGACTGTCTCTGATGGAGCACGTGGAAAGTGACCCCCAGCTGACCAAATGACCTGTCATCACAGGTGAGGCAGAGGAGCCACGCCACAGGCGCTTCCAGAAAATCTCACAGTCTGGCAAAGGCCTTGCCCAGAATGCTGAATTCTATCTTGGGAATAAAGCCAGACACATCACTCTTTTGGACAAGCAATTTTTTTTTTTTGCATAATTGACAATTCTTGGCATATTCTCCCCTTCTCTATGCACAGCCTTCGTTTTATGTCACTCATGTACATACCACTCTGAGGTGACTTCCCTGAAAAGTGAACGCCAAAGAGACCTCTGGCTCCTTACCCTTAAATATTCTACTTGTTATAAATTCCCCAAGGAGTCTTCTTAGCTCCAAATATCAGGGGAATTGGAAGGGGGAGTAAGGGGGAATAAAACACGTTCTCAGAGCAGCTCTTTGTAGTTGAGATTCTTTGGTTTGTATTAAAATATTCTCATCTTCCCATAATTTACGGGCACTCCTGGAACTAAGAGGGTTCGCTCTGTCCCTGATCCTCCATTCCAGAAATAAAACTAACTGTTAGTGTCAGAGCGAATATCTCTGAGAGGGAGGGGGAATAGGACAGAAACTTTCAGAGCCTCCAATTTGAGTGATCAGGGAAAGACTCCGCAGACTCACTTCCTGGCCCCACTTGCCAGGGAGTGAGACCCAGCACCAGGCACCTCCCCATCCATGATCTCATTTGATTTTCAGAACAGTCCTGCCAGGATAATATTCTAGTCATTATCATGTTCCTTTCTGAGAAGAGGAAAGTGAGAGTCCTAGGGATGAGATGCCTTCTTAAGAGAGCAGAGCTGGTTTAACATGGATCTAGAATTCAAATCCATGTGCAGATGACACCCCAGCACTCTTACCAGCCAAACATCCAGAGAAGGAGTGATCATGGAAGGCTACCTGGAAGAGGCAGGACTTAAACTGAGTCTCAGCACTCAAGAGTCCCAGCTAGCTGTACTTTCTGGGGAAAGAGGTACAATCTATCTTATCCACTCAATTCCCTATAAGACCCTGAAGGGGGCAAAATTCCTGCTGCATCCAGCCCTTCTAAAAATGCATGGATCCCATTTTTCCTTACATAAAAATCTCTGCTCTATTCTCCTGTGCCAGCTGAGTAAAATTTACTGTCCAGGATGTGGCATTCAAGGATCTTGTTAATTTGTCTCATTCTACCTTGTTAGCTTTCCATCCCACTGTGACCCCTACCTCCCACCCACACACACACACATTTATCCTTTCAGATATTCCACGTGTTAGTCAAATAACACTTCACCTCTATATACATAATTTCTCTTCTACATCATTCATGCTAATCCCACTACTTACAACACTCATCTCTGCCTAATGAACTCCTACTCAACCCTCAGAGCCCAAGTCAAATAGCCCTTCCGCTGGGAAGCTTTCCCTTCACCCCTTCATTGACATAGTTCATTGTACACATATCTGGTCAACTAGCACAGTACCAATTGACCTGTAGCACCATGTTTATCATATAGACAGTGAACCTTAAAGATGGGAGCCCAAGTTTTTATCTCTGAATCCTCACAGCTTAGTATGGAGCCTGGCCTTTTGCCCAGAAGTCAGTCGTTATAAATGCTCGTTGGATGACTGAATGAATGAGTGAATTAGTGAATAAATTTATTGTGGACTTTCAGAAGATGCCCATTGGATGAACCAAAACCTCTGTGACATCTCAGTGCTCAATAAGCACCTTTGATGGAGTGCACAGAAAATCACACTTCCCACTTGAAACCGCTTGTTTTCAGGAGGAGGATTAAAAACAGACAAACTGAAACAAGGCCTGGCAGGTGGTCCAACCCCTCAATGGCCCCACTGGAGGAAAATAGACTTGTGGCATCTCTGAGCAGCTCTCTGGGTCTGCCTCGTTCTCTCACTTGTTCCAAGCCCCAGATAAATCTTTTTTTGACAGGTGGCCCATCTCACCTAATATGAGAAGGAATTGTGGGTTGTCAGACTCAGGGCTCAGTCGAGGAGCTGAGGCTGGAGAGAGTCAGGGAATGTTTGACCAATGGCAGTCTGGGCGTCAGGCAAGGTGCACGCGTCTTTCTTCCAAGATGTCCAGGGCTGGGGAGTCTTGTGGAAATAAGACGGTTGTGCCTGGGAGGCCTCAATTCTGTCCCAACTCTGTCACTCCTTCCCTGGGGACCCCAGCTAAGCCTCCTGGCCTCTCTGGGCCTCAGCTTTCCCATCCACAAAATAGGGTGAAGGAAAAACAAGCTGCTGTTTGGTAGCCTCCATCCCATAACAAGGGGAGTCTAGAGACCATTGTCAGACACAAGGAGACTGTGGCCCAGAGAGGTGAGGTGACTTGCTCAAGGCCACACAGCCCAGAAGTGCAAAGGCTGGGATGTGTTTCAGGTCTTGTGACTCCAGAACACACCAATTTCCCAAGTTGCACCCAGCTGGAGGAACATGGCACAGACCTATGAATCTGGGCATTTACGATGCCACTGACCCTTGGGGACCACAGCCACCTTGGGGAGCCAGAGCAGGCCCATTCACTTCTTTTTTATTTTTTTGGCATATTTAACATATTTATTTGTATATGTGTTTTTTATTTCTTTACAAATTTTTGTTTTATTTATTTTTAAAATCACTTCATTGAGACATGACTGAGACATGACTGACACATAAAAACCTGCACCTGGCCTGGCGCGGTGGCTCACGCCTACAATCCCAGCACTTTGGGAGGCCGAGGCGGGTGGATCCCAAGGTCAGGAGATGGAGACCATCCTGGCCAACATGGAGAAATCCCGTCTCTACTAAAAATACAAAAATTAACTGGGTCCCCAGTATCGGAGGTAAGGCAGAAAATCATTGAACCTGGAGGTAGATTGCAGTGAGCCGATTGACCATGATCCAGCCTGGTGACAGAAAGAAAGAAGAAAGAAAGAAAGAAAGAAAGAAAGAAAGAAAGAAAGAAAGAAAGAAAGAAAGAAAGAAAGACAAAAGAAAGAAGGAAGGAAGGAAGGAAGGAAAGAAAGAAGAAAGAAAGAAAGAAAGAAAGAAAGAAAGAAAGAAAGAAAGAAAGAGAGAGAAAGAAAAGAAAAGAAAGAAACCTACACCTATTTAAGGCTACAACTACATTAGTTTGGGAATAAGTATACACCAGTGAAGCCATCACCACCATCAAGGCCTTAGGTATATCCACTATCTCCCAAAATTTTCTCCTGTGTCATTTGTATTATTAAGAGCATTTAGTGTAAAATCTACCCTCTGAGCATATTTTAAGTATACAATACAATATTATTAGCTATAGGCACTATGCTGTAGTATCTAGCTAGTACCTGTCTATAGGCACTCTGCTGTATAATAGGTCTCCAGATAAGGGGTTAATATCCAAAATAAATAACAAATTCATACAACTCAATAGCAAAAAAAGACAACCCAATCATAAGGACCTGAAACAGACATTTTTCCTGAGACAACATACAAATGGCCACCTACTTTCTTTTTTATTTTTTTCTTGAGATGGAGTTTCACTCTTGTCGCCCAGGCTGGAGTGCAATGGCACGATCTTGGCTCACTGCAGCCTCTGCTTCCCAGGTTCAAGCAGTTCTCCTGTCTCAGCCTCCCAAGTATCTGGGATTACAGGCACCCACCACCACAACTGTCTAATTTTTTTTTTTGTATATTTAGTAGAGACAAGGTTTCGCCATGTTGGCCAGACTGGTCTCCAACTCCTGACCTCAGGTGATCCACCCACCTCAGCCTTCCAAAGTGTTGGGATTACAGGTGTGAGCCACCACACCAGGCCTGGCCATCTATTTTCAACAGACGTGGTTGAAAGACTCCAGGCAGCCTCTTCCTGTGGCTTTGAGCTCAGGGGAGTGAATGGGAAGAGACAGGATTAAGGACAAAAGTTAACCACTGACCAGGCTTAGCAGTTAAGAATTGCAACGTGGCATCAGGGGCCCCGGGATTATATACTGGCTATGACATGCATGCAGTATGATTCAAGGCAGTATTTCCCGTCTCTGAGCCTCAGTTTTCTCCACTGCAAAACAGGGGTAGTAATATTTCCTTCCAAGGGCTGGTATGATTCTTAATGAGACAGGTCCTGCACCACAGCCCAGAGGTGCTTCTGACATGTAAGGAGCAATGAGCTATTATAATATTACATCTTAGCTAGTGACACAGGTATAAGGTATCATAAAGAAGAAAAGGAGAAAGTGAGCAAGAGAGAATATGAGAATGCTCTTTTGCTTTACCTTCTGAGCCTATGTCCCCACTTCTAGAGCTGCGCCATCCAATACAGTAGCTGCAAGCTACAGTAGCTATTGAGTGCTTGAAAGGTAGCTCATCTGAATGGAGCTGCGCTGTAAGTTCAAGTGTAAAATCTTTAGAATGAAAAAAAAAAACCCATGAAACATCTCATTCATCACCGTTTCTATTGATTACATATTGAAATGATAATTTTGATGTACTGGTTAAATTAAATATTAACATTCATTTCACTTGTTACTTGTCAATCTTTTTTAGTGAAGCTGCTAGAATTTTTTAAATTTTTGTATATATAGGGAGTACAAGTTCCGATTTCTTACATACATATATGGCGTAGATAGCAGTGACATCTGGACTTTTGGTATACCCATCACCCAAATGGTGGACATTGAATAAAAAATTTAATTAACAAAATAATTAACAACAAAAATAGAAAAGCTTAAATTACTTATGTGGCTTGTATTACATTTGTATTGGACAGCACTGCTCTAGAAAACTGAAAAAAAAATCTACATTTAGGAGCTTGGATTCTGAGTTCAGCCACTTTTTGGCTGTGTGAACTAGGATAAGATGCTTGCCCTCTCTGAGCCTTAGCTTTCCTTATCTGTAAAATGGAGATCATTCTTTGAGAAGACATAATGAGAGCTAGATCATTATGTTTGCATCATATAGCACATATTTGATATATATGAGCCTCTGTTCTCTTTCATGGCCAGTTACCTGCTGTGTCCTGGGACAACTCCTGCCGCAGCTGGAGGCTCAGAAGGGATTCCCTGGCTGAGGCATTCAAGCTCTTCTAGCTGGGATCCCTGGGATCTCCAGGGGACACAAGCCTCAGGGAGGATCTTAGATCCCTAGAACTGTGGCTGCAGCCTCTCAGCCTGGTTCCTGGAGCGAGAGGAGGCATTCTCAGATATGGTCAATTGCAAAATATGAATCAAGGTTCTTCCCAACCCTATGTGTGCACCCCAACTGGACACCCAGCTTTTGAGGACTCCCTGTGTCTCCTGCCCGGTGTTCACCCCTTTATCTTAAAGCTACAGAAATAAGGAAGCAGCAGGAGAGGGGCGAGAGACAAACCTAGCCCTGCCCTTCCCTCCCTGGTTTCCACTCCTGTTTTTCTGCAGGCCGCAGGGCCCTGGACAGGTGAGGACACCCTGCTGGGAGAACTTTCCCTTCCCCATCATAGCTTGGTTTTCAGGGTTGCCTTCTCTAGCCGGTGAGAAGCCAGGCATTTAATTGAATAGAACCATACAAGGTGGCTGCTATCTTTGCATCCCTGAGAGCTGAGGACACCTGCTGTCAATCCTGCCGTGGAGATGAGGCCACTGAATGTTCCCAGGCAGGATGGAGGTTTGAGACTGTCTAGTAGACAGACTCTCCTACACTTTCAAATAGGAGGCAGAAGGGTTGTAGTATCCCCAGGATGGACCTTCCAGGGAGTAGGGAAATTGTGACAGAGCCCCAATTACTCTTTATCTCTAGTTTCCCACTGAAAACATCCGCACCTGCTTCCTCCTAACCTAGAACAAGTTGTGGGGTCCTGGTCCCAGCCCTTCACCCAACTTGCTGTGTGCCCTGTGCAATACTGAGAAAGTCTGTCCCTCTGATTCTTCTCTCTGGGATTCAGTAATATTTAAAAAACACTTCATGGTACTTGAGATAGAGTCAGGGATTTGAATGAGGCAAGCACTAACATTTGCCAGTTGTTAACTTTGTGTAAGTGGCTACATACACCTCCCCAAGCCTCAGTGTTCCTATCTGAGAGATGGGTATATTAATAGTATCTTCCTTGCAATGTGGTTTAAATGTAAATGGTTTTTGGCGGGTTTTTGTCGGCGGCGGGGGGGATGGAGTCTTGCTCTGTCACCCAGGCTGGAGTGCAATGGCGCTATCTCAGCTCACTGCAGCCTCCATCTCCTGCGTTCAAGTGATTCTCATGCCTCAGCCTCCCAAGTAGCTGGGATTACAAGCATGCACCACTACACCTGGCTAATTTTTTGTATTTTTCAGTAGAGACAGGGTTTCACCATGTTGGTCAGGATGGTCTCAAACTCCTGACCTCAGGTGATCTGCCCACCTCGGCCTCCCAGAGTGCTGGGATTACAGGCATGAGCCACCATGCCTGACCAAATAGTATTTTTTTTTTTTTTTTTGAGACAGAGTCTTGCTCTGTCGCCCAGGCTAGAGTGCAGTGGTGCGATCTCAGCTCACTGCAAGCTCTGCCTCCCGGGTTCACACCATTCTCCTGCCTCAGCCTCCTGAGTAGCTGGGACTACAGGCACCCACCACCACGCCTGGCTAATTTTTTGTATTTTTAGTAGAGACGGGTTTCACCGTGGTCTCCATCTCCTGACCTCGTGATCCACCCGCCTCGGCCTCCCAGAGTGCTGGGATTACAGGCATGAGCCACCACACCCGGCCAAATGGTATTTTTTAATAAAGCACTCAACACAGTGTCTGACACTCAGCAAATGTTAATTAAATGGTTATTGTCAGTGGTATGCTAGTAAAACGGCTCTCAGGAGTGGGGAGGAGTACTGATTTGTAGTACTAGCCCATTTCTGTGGTGTAAGTACTTCCACTATAATTTATTTCAACCCAATAGCATAACTTGCTTACAAAACTCCTGAATATTTAACAATGGACAGGTAGTCAGCTCCAGCACCACAAGGCCACTTATTATTGTTGCTAATATTGATGCTATTCAACCAAGCATCTTCGTGTGTTTATTTGTTCCTTTTTGTTTTTCCCTTATGTGGCAAACCTACATAGGATCTCACTTCAACATTAGATTTTGCAAATTAAAATTAGTTTGAAAGCCATCAAACAAATGATCGGATAAGATCTCTTACAGCTCTAAATAACTTCCCAGGGGTTCTACACCCAAGCGCTCCCCTCTTAGAGACAGTGACCTAGACTCCCTGCCAGCCACAGAACCCTGCCCCATGCCCTTTTCCCTCATAGCCCTTCACTGGGCAAGTCAAAAAATGCACCCCAAAAAAGGGGCACTAAGGACTAAGAAACAGAATTTTCCCCTGATGGATTCTAGCTGTGTAGGTTCAGACAAGTAACCCAGCTCCTCTGAGCTTGTTTCCCCATCTAACTCAGAGAGCTGCTGTGAGGGGTTGATGAGAAAATTTGCATAAAAGGCCCATCACCAAGTAATGCCCAGTAAAAACAGCTATTATTTAAAATACTACTAAGAATACAACCACCAACTCTGGGGCCCCTGCTCCCCGATGGAAAGTCTATGGGGGGCCCCCAGTCCTCCTCTAAGTTCTGCAAATAGCAGCACAGAGCTGGACCCAGAATCTGAGCCCCCCTATCTTCCACTCCCCCCATCCCCAGCCATTTCTCTTCCACCCTCATTGTTCCAGGACTAATTTATTTATTTCCTTCTGAATCCTCAAAGTCTATCAAGCTGTGGAGTGGTTGGATGGATTTTTTAATTAATTGAAGCAGAATCGATGAAAAAGTGATTGTTTTGGCCCTGGCTGGGTGGGGAGCCCAGAATGGGAAATAAATGGATGGCTTTGTCGTGGGGGGGGGGTGCCTTATCGAGCCGCGGATTGGCTATGGGTACTGAGACCAGGGAGGCCCAGCACGTGCCCTGGGCAGCAGGATGGAGAAGTGAAAAGTGACCAGCACACTCCCACTGCTCGGAGTCCAGGAGATCTGAATTCAGGCCACCCCACCCCTCTTACCAGCTGTGTGGCCCTGGACCAGTCAACCTAGGTGCCTCTCTGAGCCTCTGCTGCCTTGGGGGATAGCTGTGAGGATTAAACTCTGATACATGCTACAAGATGAATGAATATTGAAGACATCGTGCTAAGGGAAAGATGCCAGACACTAAAGCACAAATATTGATGACTCCACCTATAGGAAGTACCTAGGATAGGCAAATTCACAGAGACAGAAAGTGGAATAGGGCAATGATCCCCAACCTTTTTGGCACCAGTGACTGGTGGGGGGCAGGGGGTGGGACAGAAAGCTTTCAGGATGAAATGTTCCACCTCAGATCATCAGGCATTAAATTCTCATAAGGAATGCACAACCTAGTTCCCGCACATGCACAGTTCACAATAGGGCTGGCGCTCCTATGAGAAGCTAATGCCACCAACTGATCTTAGAGGAGGCAAAGTTCAGGCAATAATGCTCACTCACCTGCCGCTCCCCTGCAGCTGTGCAATCCAGTTCCTCACAGGCCACCAACCAGTAGCTGTCCTTGGCCCAGGGGTTGGAGACCCTTGGAATAGAGGGTACTAGAGGCTATGGACTTATCATTTTAAAAGGGACGGAGTTTCTGTTTGGGACGATTAAATATTCTGGAAATGGATAGTGGTGATATGTTTGCACAACATTGTGAATGTTCCTAATGCCATTGAACTGTATGCCTAAAAATGGTTAAAATGGTACATTTTGGCCGGGCACGGTGGCTCACGCTTGTAATCCCAGCACTGTGGGAGGCCGAGGCGGGTGGATCACGAGGTCAGGAGATCGAGACCACGGAGAAACCCCGTCTCTACTAAAAAAAAAATACAAAAAAATTAGCCGGGCGTGCTGGCGGGCATCTGTAGTCCCAGCTACTCGGAGAGGCTGAGGCAGGAGAATGGCGTGAACCCAGGAGTCGGAGCTTGCAGTGAGCCGAGATTGCGTCACTGCACTCCAGCCTGGGCGACAGAGCGAGACTCCGTCTCAAAAAAAAAAAAAAAAAAAAAAAAAGATACATTTTATCTTGCATATATTTTACCATGACAATAAATAAATAAATAAATAAGGTGTGCTGGACGGTGGGGAGCCAAGATGGCCGAATAGGAACAGCTCCGGTCTCCAGCTCCCAGCCCGAGTGACACAGAAGACTGGTGATTTCTGCATTTCTGCTTGAGGTACCGGTTTCATCTCACTAGGGAGTGCCAAACAGTGGGTGCAGGACAGTCGGTGAAGCGCACTGTGCGCGAGCCGAAGCAGGGCGAGGCACTGCCTCACTCAGGAAGCGCAAGGGGTCAGGGAGTTCCCTTTCCTAGTCAAAGAAAGGGGTAACAGACGGCACCTGGAAAATCGGGTCAGTCCCACCCTCATACTGCGCTTTCCCAACGGGCCTGGAAAACGGCACACTAGGAGATTGTATCCCGCACCTGGCTCGGAGGGTCCTATGCCCACGGAGTCTCACTGATTGCTAGCACAACAGTCTGAGATCAAGCTGCAAGGCGGCAGCGAGGCTGGGGGAGGGGCGCCCGCTATTGCCCAGGCTTGCTTAGGTAAACAAAGCAGCCAGGAAGCTCGAACTGGGTGGAGCCCACCACAGCTCAAGGAGGCCTGTCTGCCTCTGTAGGCTCCACCTCTGGGGGCAGGGCACAGACAAACAAAAAGTCAGCAGGAATCTCCAGAGACTTAAACGTCCCTGTCTGACTGACAGCTTTGAAGAGAGTAGTGGTTCTCCCAGCACGCAGCTGGAGATCTGAGAACGGACAGACTGCCTCCTAAAGTGGGTCCCTCACCCCTGAGCAGCCTAACTGGGAGGCACCCCCCCAGAAGGGAAAGACTGACACCTCACTGGGCCAGGTACTCCTCTGAGACAAAACTTCCAGAGGAACTATCAGACAGCTGAATTGGTGGTCTCACGAAAATCCGCTGTTCTGCAGCCACCGCTGCTGACACCCAGCCAAACAGGGTCTGGAGTGGACCTCTAGTAAACTCCAACAGACCTGCAGCTGAGGGTCCTGTCTGGTAGAAGGAAAACTAACAAACAGAAAGGACATCCACACCAAAAACCCATCTGTACATCACCATCATCAAAGTCCAAAAGTAGATAAAACCACAAAGATGGGGAAAAAACAGAGCAGAAAAACTGGAAACTCTAAAAAGCAGAGCACCTCTCCTCCTCCAAAGGAACGCAGTTCCTCACCAGCAATGGAACAAAGCTGGATGGAGGATGACTTTGATGAGTTGAGAGAAGAAGGCTTCAGACGATCAAACTACTCTGAGCTACGGGAGGAAATTCAAAACAATAGCAAAGAAGTTAAAAACTTTGAAAAAAATTAGAAGAATGGATAACTAGAATAACCAATGGAGAGAAGGGCTTAAAGGAGATGGAGGAGCTGAAAGCCAAGTTTCGAGAACTACGTGAAGATTGCAGAAGCCTCAGTAGCAGATGCGATCAACTGGAAGAAAGGGTATCGCAGATGGAAGATGAAATGAATGAAATGAAGCAAGAAGGGAAGTCTAGAGAAAAAAGAATAAAAAGAAATGAACAAAGCCTCCAAGAAATTTGGGACTACGTGAAACGACCAAACCTACGTCTGATTGGTGTACCTGAAAATGACGGGGAGAATGGAAACAAGTTGGAAAACACTCTGCAAGATATTATCCAGGAGAACTTCCCCAATCTAGCAAGGCAGGCCAGCATTCAGATTCAGGAAATACAGAGAACGCCACAAAGATACTCCTCGAGAAGGGCAACTCCAAGACACATAATTGTCAGATTCACCAAAGTTGAAATGAAGGAAAAAATGTTAAGGGCAGCCAGAGAGAAAGGTCGGGTTACCCACAAAGGGAAGCCCATCAGGTTAACAGCTGATCTCTCGGCAGAAACTCTACAAGCCAGAAGAGAGTGGGGGCCGATATTCAACATTCTTAAAGAAAAGAATTTTCAACCCAGAATTTCCTATCCAGCCAAACTAAGCTTCATAAGTGAAGGAGAAATAAAATACTTTACAGACAAGCAAATGCTGAGTGATTTTGTCACCACCAGGCCTGCCCTAAAAGAGCTCCTGAAGGAAGCACTAAACATGGAAAGGAACAACCGGTACCAGCCACTGCAAAAACATGCCAAATTGTAAAGACCATCGAGGCTAGGAAGAAACTGCATCAACTAATGAGCAAAATAACCAACTAACATCATAATGACAGGATCAGATTCACACATAACAATATTAACGTTAAATGTAAATGGGCTAAATGCTCCAATTAAAAGACACAGACTGGCAAACTGGATAAGGAGTCAGGACCCATCAGTGTGCTGTATTCAGGAAACCCATCTCACGTGCAGAGACACACATAGACTCAAAATAAAGGGATGGAGGAAGATCTATCAAGCAAATGGAAAACAAAAAAAGGCAGGGGTTGCAATCCTAGTCTCTGACAAAATAGACTTTAAACCAACAAAGATCAAAAGAGACAAAGAAGGCCATTACATAATGGTAAAGGGATCAATTCAACAAGAAGAGCTAACTATCCTAAATATATATGCACCCAACACAGGAGCACCCAGATTCATAAAGCAAGTCCTCAGTGACCTACAAAGGGACTTAAACTCCCACACAATAATAATGGGAGATTTTAACACCCCACTGTCAACATTAGACAGATCATCTAGACAGAAAGTTAACAAGGATATCCAGGAATTGAACTCAGCTCTAAACAAAGTGGACCTAATAGACATCTACAGAACTCTCCACCCCAAATCAACAGAATATACATTTTTTTCAGCACCACACCACACCTATTCCAAAATTGACCACATAGTTGGAAGTAAAGCTCTCCTCAGCAAATGTAAAAGAACAGAAATTATAACAAACTGTCTCTCAGACCACAGTGCAATCAAACTAGAACTCAGGATTAAGAAACTCACTCAAAACCACTCAACTACATGGAAACTGAATAACCTGCTCCTGAATGACTATTGGGTACATAATGAAATGAAGGCAGAAATAAAGATGTTCTTTGAAACCAATGAGAACAAAGACACAACCTACCAGAATCTCTGGGACACATTCAAAGCAGTGTGTAGAGGGAAATTTATAGCACTAAATGCCCACAAGAGAAAACAGGAAAGATCCAAAATTGACACCCTAACATCACAATTAAAAGAACTAGAAAAGCAAGAGCAAACACATTCAAAAGCTAGCAGAAGGCTAGAAATAACTAAAATCAGAGCAGAACTGAAGGAAATAGAGACACAAAAAACCCTTCAAAAAATTAATGAATCCAGGAGCTGGTTTTTTGAGAAGATCAACAAAATTGATAGACCGCTAGCAAGACTAATAAAGAAGAAAAGAGAGAAGAATCAAATAGATGCAATAAAAAATGAAAAAGGGGATATCACCACCGATCCCACAGAAATACAATCTACCATCAGAGAATACTACAAACACCTCTATGCAAATAAACTAGGAAATCTAGAAGAAATGGATAAATTCCTCGACAAATACACCCTCCCAAGACTAAATCAGGAAGAAGTCGAATCTCTGAATAGACCAATAACAGGTTCTGAAATTGTGGCAATAATCAATAGCTTACCAACCAAAAAGAGTCCAGGACCTGATGGATTCACAGCTGAATTCTACCAGAGGTACAAGGAGGAACTGGTACCATTCCTTCTGAAACTATTCCAATCGATAGAAAAAGAGGGAATCCTCCCTAACACATTTTATGAAGCCAGCATCATCCTGATACCAAAGCCGGCAGAGACACAACCAAAAAAGAGAATTTTAGACCAATATCCTTGATGAACATTGATGCAAAAATCCTCAATAAAATACTGGCAAACCGAATCCAGCAGCACATCAAAAAGCTTATACACCATGATCAAGTGGGCTTCATCCCTGGGATGCAAGGCTGGTTCAACATACGCAAATCAATAAATGTAATCCAGCATATAAACAGAACCAAAGACAAAAACCACATGATTATCTCAATAGATGCAGAAAAGGCTTTTGACAAAATTCAACAACCCTTCATGCTAAAAACTCTCAATAAATTAGGTATTGATGGGACGTATCTCAAAATAATAAGAGCTATATATGACAAACCCACAGCCAATATCGTACTGAATGGGCAAAAACTGGAAGCATTCCCTCTGAAAACTGGCACAAGACAGGGATGCCCTCTCTCACTGCTCCTATTCAACATAGTGCTGGAAGTTCTGGCCAGAGCAATCAGGCAGGAGAAGGAAATAAAGGGTATTCAATTAGGAAAAGAGGAAGTCAAACTGTCCCTGTTTGCAGATGACATGATTGTATATCTAGAAAACCCCATTGTCTCAGCCCAAAATCTCCTTAAGCTGATTAGCAACTTCAGCAAAGTCTCAGGATACAAAATTAATGTACAAAAATCACAAGCATTCTTGTACACCAATAACAGACAAACAGAGAGCCAAATCATGAGCGAACTCCCATTCACAATTGCTTCAAAGAGAATAAAATACCTAGGAATCCAACTTACAAGGGATGTGAAGGACCTCTTCAAGGAGAACTACAAACCACTGCTCAATGAAATAAAAGAGGATACAAACAAATGGAAGAACATTCCATGCTCATGGGTTGGAAGAATCAATATCGTGAAAATGGCCATACTGCCCAAAGTAATTTATAGATTCAATGCCATCCCCATCAAGCTACCAATGACTTTCTTCACAGAATTGGAAAAAACTACTTTAAAGTTCATATGGAACCAAAAAAGAGCCCGCATTGCCAAGTCAATCCTAAGCCAAAAGAACAAAGCTGGAGGCATCACACTACCTGACTTCAAACTATACTACAAGGCTACAGTAACCAAAACAGCATGGTACTGGTACCACAACAGAGATATAGATCAATGGAACAGAGCAGAGCCCTCAGAAATGATGCCGCATATCTACAACTATTTGATCTTTGACAAACCTGACAAAAACAAGAAATGGGGAAAGGATTCCCTATTTAATAAATGGTGCTGGGAAAACTGGCTAGCCATATGTAGAAAGCTGAAACTGGATCCCTTCCTTACACCTTATACAAAAATTAATTCAAGATGGATTAAAGACTTAAATGTTAGACCTAAAACCATTAAAATCCTACAAGAAAACCTAGGCAATACCATTCAGGCCATAGGCGTGGGCAAGGACTTCATGTCTAAAACACCAAAAGCAATGGCAACAAAAGCCAAAATTGACAAATGGGATCTCATTAAACTAAAGAGCTTCTGCACAGCAAAAGAAACTACCATCAGAGTGAACAGGCAACCTACAGAATGGGAGAAAATTTTTGCAACCTACTCATCTGACAAAGGGCTAATATCCAGAATCTACAATGAACTCAAACAAATTTACAAGAAAAAAACAAACAACCCCATCAAAAAATGGGCAAAGGACATGAACAGACACTTCTCAAAAGAAGACATTTATGCAGCCAGAAAACACATGAAGAAATGCTCATCATCACTGGCCATCAGAGAAATGCAAATCAAAACCACAGTGAGATACCATCTCACACCAGTTAGAATGGCAATCATTAAAAAATCAGGAAACAACAGGTGCTGGAGAGGATGTGGAGAAATAGGAACACTTTTACACTGTTGGTGGGACTGTAAACTAGTTCAACCATTGTGGAAGTCAGTGTGGCGATTCCTCAGGGATCTAGAACTAGAAATACCATTTGACCCAGCCATCCCATTACTGGGTATATACCCAAAGGAGTATAAATCATGCTGCTATAAAGACACATGCACACGTACGTTTATTGCGGCACTATTCACAATAGCAAAGACTTGGAACCAACCCAAATGTCCAACAACTATAGACTGGATTAAGCAAATGTGGCACATATACACCATGGAATACTATGCAGCCATAAAAAATGATGAGTTCATGTCCTTTGTAGGGACATGGATGAAACTGGAAAACATCATTCTCAGTAAACTATCGCAGGGACAAAAAACCAAACACCGCATGTTCTCACTCATAGGTGGGAATTGAACAATGAGAACTCATGGACACAGGAAGGGGAACATCACATTCCGGGTACTGTTGTGGGGTGGGGAGTGGGGGGGGGTGGGGACAGCATTAGGAGATATACCTAATGCTAAATGACGAGCTAATGGGTGCAGGAAATCAACATGGCACATGGATACATATGTAACAAACCTGCACATTGTGCACATGTGCCCTAAAACCTAAAGTATAATTAAAAAAAAAATTAAAAAAAATAAATAAATAAGATGCGCTATGTGCTTAGCACTGCCTAGCTCCTAGTAGGTGCTCACTAAATATGCATATATTATTATTATTATTACTATTATTTTTTAAATTACTGCGGTGAAGTGTCTCAGAAGTGATAGACTACAAAATATGACCAAAAATTCTTTCCAACCTATATGCACTCCTCTTTGCAATGTGACTTTGTGACTCCCTTCATCAAAAGGTAGGATCTCAGCACTCCCATTACTGGGTGTCTACCCAAAGGAAAATAGATCATCATACTGAAAAGACACATGCATTTGCATGCTCATTACCATGCTATTCTTAATAACAAGGCATCAAATCAACCCAGCTGCCCATCGACAGTGGATTGGATAAAGAAAATGCAGCACATATACACCATGGAATACTACGCAGCCATAAAAAGAATGAAATCATGTCCTTTGCAGCAACATGGATGCAGCTGAAGGCCATTATTCTAAGCTAGACATCAAGTACTCATGGACTAAAGATGGCAACAATAAACACTAGGGTCTACTGAGGGGAGGGAGTGAAGAGGAAAGAACTGAAAAACTACCTATTGGGTACCATGCTCACTCCCTGGGTGCAATATACCTATGGAACAAACTTGCACGTGTGCTCCCTGTATCTAAAATAAAAGCCAAAAGGTTTTTTACAGGAAGGGTGGAGTCTGTTGTTTCCTTGCCCCTTGAATGTGGGCTTGGCCAGTGGCTTGCTTTGGCCAATGTTTCCCATGGCTGCTGTAACAAATGGCCACAAACTTAGTGGCTGAAAACAACACAAATATGTTCTTATTTCTGAAGCTCAGAAGTTCAAAATGAGTCTAAGGGCTAAAGTCAAGGTGTCATCAGAGTTCTCCTTCTGGAGGTTCCAGGGTAGAATCTGTTACCTTGCCTTTTTCAGCTTGTAGGAGCTGCCTGTATTCCTTGGCTTGTGGCCTCTTTTTTCATCTTCAAAGCCCATGGTTCTAGTCTCTGCTTCCATCATCATATCACCTTCTCCTCTTCTGTAGTATCCCTCTGCCTGCTTCTTATAAAGACACTTGTTATAATATCAATGGGCCAACCATAATTCAAGATAGTCTCCCCATTTTAAGATTCTTAAACACAACTTCAAAGTCTATTTTGCCATAAAAGGTAACATATTTACAGGTTCCAAGGATTAGGACATGGACATCTGCAGAGTAGGGGATGGGAGTGCATTATTCAGGCTATGACAATCCATGAGACTTCAGCCAATGTGACAGAGGAAGAAGCTCAAGAGGTGCTTTGCCAAGGAACTTGCCCTCTTTTGCCGGGCCTGGAACCCCTCCACCACAAAGAGTGCAAGCCCATGCTAGCCTACTGGATAATGAGAGACAGGTAGCCTATTCACCCCTGCAACCACATCCAACAGCCAGCCAACCCCAAGGGTGGAACCACATATGCTGACCAGCAGCTGATGGCCAACTCTTGTGTGAACCCAGCCAGGACCAGCAGAAGAACCTCCCAGCTGAGCCCAGCTCAACTTGCCAGACCACAGATTCCCAAGTGAAAGAAGTTGTTCTTGGTTTAAGCCATGGAGGAGTTTCATGTGGTTTGTTACACAGCAAAAACTAACTGAATCACCAGAAGACCACTGCAAAGCTGAGGGAAGGTAACAATTATTAAACACCAACTGTAATACATGGCACATTTCTCACATGATCTCATTGAAAACTCACAAATTCCTCACAGAAAGAGATTAATTGCACCCATACTACAGGTGAGAAAAACTGAGGCTCAGAGAGGGTCTTAAGCAATTGGCTTAAGACCACATGGCTAGGAGTTTGCAAAACCAGGTGCCTGACTCCAGGTCTGCCTGACTCCAAAATCATGAGTCTTCCAAGAGCCCCATCCTGCTCTACAATCATCCTAAGTCAGCATGTTCATATTTGGGGCTGGCTTGCACTTCCCCAGTGTCTTTTCCAACGAATTCCTACCATATGCCCATGGGTCCACCCATCCCACTGCTCAGCCATTCAGTGGTTATTTGTTGAGGCAAGAAAGCACAGCAGTTAAGCATTCAGACTCAGGAATCAGAATCCGATTCCAGCTCTGGCTCTTCCTGGCTGTGTGACCTTGGGCAAGTCAATTCACCTCTCTGAGCTCAGCTTCCTCTTCATTAACATGGAAAACACATGTGTTTCTTTACTTTACTAAATACTTTGCTTTTTCTGAACAAAGGGAAAATATAAAAATTAGAAAGAAGAATGGATTCTTACTTGGGATACCCGGGCCCCAACTCTGCCCTAAACTCAGTCTCTGACACTTCTTTTTGGAGGCCCTCAGTTTTCCCATCTGTATCCTGAGAGTATGCTTCAGACCTGTTTCCTCTCTTTCCACAGTTCTATCACCTTAGGATAACAAGCTGTTTCTTCCCCTTCAGCTTAAACTGACATCAGCATGGACCTCCCAACAAATACATTCAATGCCAAGCAGGTTTTGATAACCCAAGGAATGCTGCTATTTATTGACAGTGTCCACCCACCCCATGATAAATTTGAGTTGGGGGCTGGATTCAAAAAGAGGGAAAAAAAAGAAAAAAAAGAAAGAAAGAGGGCTGTCTTTGAAGTGAATGACATGAATTATTTCGACCTAACTTACTAATTAAGACCTCATTAGCAGCCCAAATTTGTGATAGATCAGCAGAGGACTTGGCACAATGGTTTAATTTAATGATTTCTTGCATTACTTTGTTAATCATCTTTAGTCTGATTTAATTTATGCCAATGTGACTGTCCTAATTTCTAATTAAGGCATTGATGGCGGGGACAGCCGCCATAGCATAAGAATTTCAATCAAGGCTGATACAAAAGCAGATCTGCATTTTTGAGGCCTATAAGATGGCAATTTGCTAAGGCGTCTGCTTATTGTTTTATTCCACCCCCCACTCCCCCCACCAAAAGGTTGGGGAGGGTCTGGTCTTTGCCTGAGGCAGATGGTTTCTCACTAATCACAGACTTTTACAATCATTGATTTTTTTAAGGCTCTGAAAAAGACCTTAGAGATTAACCAGACCAACTTCCTTATTACACACTAGAGGCAACAGGTGCCAGAGAGGGTAAGGACCTCACCCAAGGTCACACAGCGAGTTAGAAGGGCCCCAGGAGGAGATCCCAGGCTCACAACCCCCTCCACGGCCACCCACTTGGGAGGCCCCTGGCAGCTCATGCTGGCTCTGTAGAAATTGCAGTTGCCTGGGATTTGGGTAAGTGAATGGGAATTGGGTGATAATTCTAATAACTCCCAGTACTTGAGGTGAGCCAGGCGCTGAGCCTGAAACATGATGCATATTCTATTCCAATTCAAAAACCAACACTACCTGTGGATGTCATAACTTTGGTCCTCCCATTTTACAGATGATGCAAGCTCGGAGAGGGAGAACACCTGCCCAAGTTCCCACAGCCAAGAAATGGGATTTAAACCCAGATCTGTTTGATTCCCAAGTTTATGTTCTTATCACTCCTCTGGGTCATCTCCAAGGTCAACATTGGATATCCATAGTATTTGTATTAATATTGTAGCTAATGTGTATTTAGGGCTTACCATGTGCCAGGCACTATACTAAGCACCTCACGTGAGACTCTCATTTCATGCTCAGCACATCCTGTGAAGATAGCTTCATTATTACAGCCCACTATAGGTGAAAAAGCCAAGGATCAGAGAGGTTATAAGAACCATCCAAGGCTGCACAGCAAGATGGCAGTGCTCAAACTCTGGACCATTTCCTCCAGCTTTTTTCTGACTGAAACCTCCTACACCCCACCCAGATGCTCAGCCAAAGACTGGGAGCATCCATGGCTGCTTTCTCTCTGTCTCCCAACATTCAGTCTACCAGCATATCCTGTCAACTTGACCTCCACAACATCCTGAAGCATAGACTTCTCTTTCTCCACCTTGTTGCACCTTTAATAACTGCACCTGCCTCCTCTCTGTTTCTCCATGGCCAACCCAGACCCTTCAATGCATTCTCCTCCCGGCACCCTAGTGACCTTGGCAAAATAGAAATTGGACCATCTCCCTCTCCTGAGTCCAACTCTCCAGTGGCTTCCTATCTCACCTAAAATTAAACTCAACCTTCTTACTTGGTCTGTAAAGCCCTTCATGATCTAGTGCCCACCTCCCTCACACATCACACACCTCCTGCCCCACTAGCTTTCACTCTTGTCTGTGAATAAGCCAAACTTGCTTTAACCTGAGAGCCTTTTCATCTGCTGTTCCCTCTGCCTAGAAGTCAGTGAGCGTAGCCCTCTTACCTGGCTGTCTCCTTATTGCCATCCTTCCTGCCTTTCCCATCTAAAGGATGCCTGTCCATGGCATTCCCCACCCCCAAAGCTTGCTTGATTCCCTTCATAGTGTGGATTCCTATTAGAAATGGTCTCATCAGTCTTTTATCCATTGTCTCCACCACTAGCATATCACCTCCATGAGAGCAGGGTTCTTGCCTGTCTGGTGCACCACAGTGTCCTCGAGGTGCAGTAATGGACACGCAGCATGCACCCATGCTGTGTAGTCATCTGGTGAACAAATGAAGGATGGCACTCATGCTCCTGGAATAGCTGTGATCTGAACTCCAGACGTTGGACATATCCCAGAAGAGGAAATCTTAAGAAAGAACATCCTGAAGACCTTTGGTGTGGAGGACAGCCTCAGCCTCAATGAGGAAAATGGAGTACCAGGTTTCCGAGGACTCCCCTGCCCACTGAAGATTGCCCTGGAAACTCAAGCTTTGTATTTCCACTGTACCCTTGAGCTCAATCCTGGAGAATTAAAAAGTTTCCAAGAAAGTGCATCTGCTAATGTGCAACATTTATGTTAGTCAATATAGATTTATTTAATGCAATAAATGATATAATTGGACTTTTATTTCCACAATATATTTTTCCAAGATAACTAATATTTTGAGTATCCGTGGCCTACTGATGTCTCCTGAATGAACATATTTCCTGTATTATTACTCTTGTATAAAACTGACATTTAAACAGTTTAATAAATGAGCAGTTGTTTGACTTGTATCAGTTTCAATACATTCTGGGATATTAATAAAATATATTTCATAAGCCAGCTCAATAGACCATGTCGTAAAAATTCAATGATTTATTAGCGATACAGTTGCTATTAGTTGGGACAGATACTCAAAATGCCATTAGGGTTAAAATAATAATCAATCAAACTAATTAGACCCTATTTTTCATATGCAAATATAATTAAGCATACATTTCTCCAGAACTTTAAAGAGAATTATTGAAGCTCAACCTTGTATGAAGAGCCCCTCACTTGAGTTAATGAAATGACAGTGTCTCAAGTTGGATATGCAAACAAAATTGATGAATTGTTCTGGGCTTGGAGGATCATAGGGAAATGGGGCACGAGAGAAGGGGCTAAAAGAAGACTACCCTATACACCTAAGTCTCTTCTTTCTGTCATTGCTGATAAGGGGGGAGTTTTAAAGCCCAAAGTGGACAAGAATGACAGACCCAATATGGCACTGTGGCGTCCATAAGAACATGGTTCTGAACTGATTCTTGGGTTAGGCTCTTCTTGCATTGCTATAAAGAGATGACTGAGACGTGTAATTTATAAAGAAAAGAGGCTTAATTGGCTCACAGTTCCACAGGCTGTGCAGGAAGCATGGTGCTGGCATCTGCTCAGCGGAGGAAGCCTCAGGAAACTTACAATCATGGCAGAAGGTGAAGGGAGAGCAAGCATGTCACATGGCCAGAGCAAGAGAGAGAATGGGGGGGGATATGCTACACACTTTTAAATGACCAGGTCTTATGAGAACTCACTCACTATCACAAAGACAGCATCAAGCCATGAGGAATCTGCACCATGACCCAAACACCTCCCAATAGTTCCCATCTCCAGCATTGGGGATTTACAATTCAACATGAGATTTGAGCAGGGACAAGTATCCAAACTGTATCAATACTGCTGTGTTCGATCTAGTTTCATCAACACAGCAGACCTTGGGCAAGTTAAATTCTCTCTGTGCCCCAGTTCCTCCATCTGTAAAATGAGAGGGATGATGATGATAACAGCAGTATACACCTTTGAGGTTTGTTGGAAAGACTGAAGGGGTACCTAGCCCGAAGCAAGCATACAATAAATGTTAGCTGTTTTTACCCAGGAAGCAGTTTATTTGCCCCCACACTTTCTCTGTGGGACTGCTCAATCACTGGCCGGCTGAGTGAGCCTGGCAAAATCTACTCCTCTCTCTCTCTCTGTCAGTTTCCATATCTGAACAGTTGGGGACTTAGACTAGATGATTTGGAAGATCAGAGCTCACAGTTGGGGAGGCTGAAGAAAGATTGCCACTTTATTTAAGTCTCTAGGTCTAATTTACAAAGATTATTTGGGCCCAAAGAATGGCGTCAAAGGGGCAGAGTACACCATAACCAAGTCAGACCAAGAAGTCAGAGCATAAGGGGCTGATCTGCTCAAAGAAGCCAGTATTGGAGACCAGGAAAAGAAACTAGACTGGTTCTGGTGTTGTCAAATGCTGGTTTTATTAGTTAAAGCAGGAGTCCATAGATGCTTTCTGCAAAGAGCCAGATCATAAATATTTTAGACTTTGCACATCATACAGTCTCTGTTGCAACTACTCAACTGTGCTGTTACAACATGAAAACAGTCATAGTCATAAGTACCAATAAAACTTAATTTGTAGACACAAGCAGCAAGAGACTTTGGGCCCATGAGTTAAGGTTATATCAGCTGATGTAACAAACAAACCTCAAAATATCAGTGACTCAACTATGGTAGATGTCTATTTCTAGCTCATGAAAAGTCCAATGCAGACATTTCTGGTCAGGTAACTCTCTAGGGTGACTGTCCTTCAAGAGGTAGTAGAGACCCAAGTTCCCACCATATTGCGGCTCCTCCATTCTCAGCTTGGAATGTCCAAGCTCACCTGGCTGATTTGAACTAAATTAGTGGAAAGGAAGGAACATGGAGATTCATCTATAGAAGGGTTTGTGGACCAGGAGTTTGAGTGAAGCACATCAAATCCCCCCATTTGACTAGAACTTGCTCTCTTCACCACTCCAGCTGCAGATGAATCTGAGCTTTCACCATTGTGTTTCATCCATGCTGACTTTTTGCTGAAGGCTACCATCTTGACAAATGACATATTAGTCTCTTGGAGTTACTTTCCCCCAAAACACCTGGGATTACCTGCCCATCCTCTATGCTCCATATATTCTTCCTATATTTACCCAAAAGGGCCTCCTCATTTTATCTGTCTCTCCTCCTAGGCGGGGCTCTCTGCTTCTTGACAAAGAGGTCAAGCCTATGCAGCTCACTACTATGTCTGTCCTCCTATTAGCCACCTGGTGGATGCAAGGAAGATTTTAATTAATTAATTAATTGGCATGTGAATAAATGAATGGAAGATGACTTACAACAATTGGTCACATGTGAAATGGGGTTAAAACAACAACTACAGAATAGAAAATAATTTAAAAGAGCAAAGAAACCCATGGGGTATTCCTGTAGGTTCAAATGTCCAGGAGAGGGCCCAGAGCTAAATGTAGGCACCAGGTATAGCCACTTATTCCTAAAGAATGGGGAAGAATGGGTTGTGTGTGCCCGTGTGTGTATGTGTGTGTGCATGCATGCACGTGTGTGTGTGTGTGTGTGAGTGTGTTAAGTTATGCTGTTCCTTTTGTCTGAGATAACAGCTCCTGAGTTGCTCCCTAACTTGGCCTGGTTTTCCAGCCCTTTCTTTCCTCCTGGGATCGGAACACGTGGGGGATCTGGAGAGGAGAAAGGTAATTATGCCCAATGGGTGGACAGCAAACTCAGCATTTTTCACAAAAACTGTGGGCCCTCTAAGGGACGTTGGAGGCCAGAAGCCTGGCTTCAGCCACAAGATGTATTTCCAGCCTTAGGGTAGAAGAGGAATGAGGTCATTGGGGCTTCTACGGCAACAAGCCTTTTTTAACAAATCATTTTAAAATTAAATTAGATGCTATTAAATTAGCAAAAGTGCCAGGGGAACCCAGGAAGAGAGTCACTCAGATAAACGGCCCAGGGTGGTCATCTTAAAATCACAGAGATGTCAAATGCTGGAGCTGGAAAGGGCCCTAGATGTCCTCTGGTTTTCTGGCTCTTAACCAAGCAATGGATCTGGATTACCAAGGGAGTTTTTACAACCAGGTAATGTAGCCAGCGCAAACCAGGGTACACACTTCCTCAGAGAACCTGGTTCTGCAGGCTTGGGGTTGGTCAGGCTTTGTCTCTTAGGAAAGATCCTAGGAGGTGAGGCTACACACACACACACACACACACACACACACACACACGGAGAGAGAGAGAGAGAGAGTTACGAAGCACAGATGTCCTAGCCCCTTCATTTTGCAATCACCATGCAGGTGACTTGCCAGCATCTCCCAGCAAGTTACTAACAGCCGAGAGAGAGATCAGTGATCTCTCACATCCCAAGGAAGTTGACTCCTGAGGATTCCAGATACCAAACAGGACATGTAAAGGAAGGAGAGAGGGTGGCGGGGGCAGGAGGGCCTTCCCTGTTCTCTGTCCCTCTGTGACTCATACAGGGAGTGTTTCCTGTGCAGTCACTCTCGTCCAAGGACCACAGAGGGCAGTGGGGGCCCCATGGAGGCCAAGACCCAGCCCATAATAAACAAGATGATTTTAGCTACAGATAAATGCTGCAATGGAAACCAAATAGGAGGATGAGAGAGTTGACCCAAGGAAGGCCACATTGGCTAGGCAGTCATGATGCTGCTTTGAAGAGGTGACATTTCACCTGAGATGTGAACAATGAACCAGTCAATCCAAGCATGAGGAGCAAGGAGGATCATGCAAATGCCTAATGGGGGAAGGAGGACATAACTCCAGAGTAGGGTGTTCAGGGTATGCTTCCTGGGAAAGCAATCTCCAAGATGAAAATGAAAGGAGGGGTCCAAGCTGGTCAGGTGAAGAAGTGGGAAGGGGAGAGGTTCCCTGAATTCATTAAATCTTTGAGCAAATCCCTATGGAAGACCTACTGCATGCCAAGTGCCAGGCTGAGGGACAGAAATTCAGCAGTGTAAGGCAGACAGCCCAGCTCCCATTGAGGAGGACAGACTCTGCACAGCTAGTAGGGGAAACCTGGCTGTCTCAGGCAACAGTCCTTTTGCAGACATTCAAGGCCAAATTATTCTTTGTGGAGGACAGTGCTGTCCCATGCATTGTGGGATATTGAGCAGCATCTCTGGCCTCTACCCACTAGATTCCAGTGGCACCTCTCAGTTTCGACGACCAAAATTATCTCCAGACACTGCTGAGTGTTCACTGAGGGCAGAAGGATTCCTGGTTGAGAAGCACTGTGCTGAAGTGTCACGCAAAAGAGAGGCAGCAAGAGACAGCAAATGAGACAGCAAATATCCTACAAAATGTTATTATATATTATAATAAGTATATATAATACAATAACATTAATATATAATATAATAATATACAATATTACAATAAGAGGAGGTCAGAAATGCAGGGAGCTTTAGGACGGACCTAATTAATTCAGATCCTAAAATACTCCCGCTCAGAGGTCTGGGTGGTAGGTACATTTCTGCAAACCCAGTAGATAGTCCAGACCTCTCATTTTATCAGAGAATAATCTGTTGATCTTTAACACCAGAATGAAGAGGCTGGGTGGAGAAAGTTGGAGGGGGCAGCCCGAAGGACACTTGGAAGGTGATGCCATTTCTGCCTCTCCCAGCTCTGTCCCAACGTTGTCCCAGCCAGCTGGCCCACGGCGCTCAGCAAAGGGTTAACAAGCAATGTTTATTTATGAACTTAGCCTATTACTATAGCATAATTTGAATACAGTGCCTATGAGGTTTTTTTATTGCCAGCTATAATTTCATTTTTAAAGCTCTCCCTATGCCATACTTTAAAAATGATATCTCAAACAAGAAATAAATTCTGTTTTGCAGCTGTGTTAACTGTATTTACCCATGGGACACACTATTTTGTCCTTGACACACATCCCTAGGGATTTTGCTGAGAATTGCTTTGGCAGCTTTCTCTGGCTCTCTCTCGACTCAGGGAGAGCTCTGCTGCTATTCCCTGGGACACCCCACAGAGCCCCAACTACAGCCTAAGGGGGCATGAGAGGAAGAGGAAACTGACACGAATGGCCTCAGCCCCTCAGCAATGGGCCGTGTGGCTAGGACAGCACCCCTGGGCAGCTTTGAACCTTCAGCTTGTAAAAAAATAAAAGGGTGTTGGACAGAACATTGTCATCATTCCTCTCTAGAGTCTCTGCCTCCTCTCTGCATCCCTGAATCGGTGACGGAGTTTAGGTAATTTCTCAGGCTGCAGAATGATGGCTCAGGAACTTCAGCCGGCTGGCTTCCATAATTTTTAGCTTTTTTTATTTTCCTCCAAGTGAAAAAAAATATTGTAGGGCCTGACTGACAATAACAGTAGCTTACATTTATTGAGCACTTACTCTTTGCCAGACACTGTGCTAAAAACAGTTGCATGCATGTTGGACACTAACAGCAACCCTCTAAGTAGGTATGATCCTCCCCATCTTGCAGATGAGGGAACCGAGGCTCAGGGAGCTGGAGGGGAAGATCCACCCAGTTTAGCTCCATGGGGGTCAGGAGAGGAGTTCATACGAGATGCCATCCTCAGCCCTGCACCCCAAGGTGGCTCACATTACCTTGTCAGATAAGCTCCTGCCCCCAGCAAGACCACAAGCAATGGGACATGGAAGAAGCAGGCTTTGATGGAAGAGGGAAAGGCGTGGGAGACAGGACAGCCGGTTGGAGGCAGATACCTCAGTGCAGAAAGGCATCAATTAATCAGATGGGGAGTAGGCAGGCCAAAAGGAGGAGCGAGGGAAGCCAGAGAGAGCCAAGTCCTTACACAGCACACAGCGACTTACCTCCATCTTAATAGCTCAGCATTGCAGAGCAGAGTTCAAGGGCTGTTTCTGTGCTGCAAAACCACTTCTGGGTCTGTGACCTGGGTAAGAGACCTCACCCCTTGGTGATTCAGTTTCCCCATCCTTAAAATGGGGATGGAACCACCTCAGTTTATAAACATGGTAACTATTATTCTTTATAATTTACTGAACACCTATTATTGTCATGAACATATAGTCTGGTTCCAGAAAGTGACAGAGAGAAAGAGAGGCCAGGACAGTTAGGGCAAAGGGAACCTCAAATACAAAGGCATGTTGGCATGGGGTTAGAGAGATCTGCATTCTAATCTTTTTTAAACATTTTTTAATTTTTATTTTCAAGATAGAGACCAAGGTGTCACTATCTTGTCCATGCTAGTCTTAAACTCCTGGGCTAAAGCAATCCTCCTGCCTCAGCCCTCCCAAACTGCTGGGATGACAGGCATGAGCCACCACTCCTGGCCCTGTGTTCCAGTCTTGAGTCTGTCACTTATTTATTCCTTATGAGATCTTAGACAATGTATTCAGCTCCTGAGCCTCAGCTTTCCCATCCGTAGAACGGGCCTATCAGTACCAAAGGTTGTTTTTGGATAACAGATACTTTATTCAAAGCACTTGGCATATAGTAGGTGTTTAATAAATGGTACCTGCTGTTGTGATTGAAGGTGGCTCAGAGAATCTGGTGGTTGAAAAGAATGTGGTCTTTTCAATGTTCAGATCTTAGCTCCACCATCAGTGGCTTCCTACCTCAGAATCTGTTTCCTCATCAGGAAAATGGGAATGATAATTTCTCCCCCAAAGAAATGCTACGGAGAAGAATAGATTCAATATCTATTCAGAAACAATAATCTTACACACCCGAGCCAAGGCCAAAAGAAGAACTTGTTGAGGTCAGTGCTGGTTCCAGAAGTAGGAGAGAGTTATACAGAGAGCGTCTAGCCATTGAGTTGAGCCCCAGCTGCTTCAGCAAGTCCAGCTAAGACCAGCAGAGCCACCTGTCTGAGCCCAGTCTAGATGAACCCACCCTCAGCCACACCACAAATCTATGAGAATCAACAGTGACTGTTTTAAGCCACCAAGTTTTGGGCTGGTTTGTTACACAGCATCCTTGAGAGCATGGCTAGCTGATACAGAGGTTCCATCCCACAAAGTATATATATATTGAAGCTTAGATATGGCTACTACTTATCGAACACAACTATGTGTAGCAATGTGTGAAGCACCTTGTGTGTTTTACCTTATTAGATCTTCACAACAATCATATGAGTGAGGCATATTGTTACCACCATTTGATAGGTAAGGGAACTGAAACTCAGAGAGGTGTGGTCAATTACCCAAGGGCACACAGCCAGGAATATGTCAAACTTGAATAAGAAACTCAGGTCTGTCTGACTCCAGAGCCTGCACCTTGAACTACTTGGCCCTGGGGGCCTATAAGCTGTCAGGGGTTAAGCCCAGCGCAGGGCACATAGGTTGTACTACATAAATAGATGCTTTCTGTGCCTCGGGAAGGCACCAGGGAAAGACCAGTTGGGTCTGATCCACCGGGACCCTAAATGCAAGCAGACATTTCCCTGCTCAATGCCCTGCACCAAGCCCTACGACAGCTGCCGTTCGGGCTGAATACCTCCCTTGCAGCCCTCTGGCACCAACCCTATAAATATTAAACCAACGGTAATTAGAGGAAATCAGTCAGTCACTGCACTCCAGAGCTCTGCCATGTCTCCCCACCAGGCCCAGGCTGCCTTTGACGAAGGAGCTTTGTTTCTTTTAATTTGGGGACCTCATACAAGGCATGTGTCAGGCACCACGACATCAAGCTCATCCCCATGTGAGCCAAGGCCCTGCCTGCAAAGTCCCACCCCCTTGGGGCCTTGTAGGCTTTGCCAAGTAGTAGAAGAGGGGCTCCGCGTGGAAGGCAGGTCAGGGGGAGTGGCAGGGCTCCTGTCAAGGCCTGAGACCCCCTGGGGGACCCACATCTTTTTGTCGATCATGTGGCATCAGGCTCTGGTGTCACCGCTTTGTGGGACTGATGACACATAATGCACGGTGACAATGTGTCACATCAGAAAACAGTCCCGAACGCACTCAGGTGAGGCTGCAAACCCCAGGGGTGCTAGGGAAATCAAAGACTGGGAATCTTCAAAAAAGGGGGCTGTGGGAGAATGAAAATGGCCCCAACCCACTCCCCTGTTTTACCTGTTAGAAAAGTAAACAGCCACGTTTCCCACCAGTCCTTATGGATTTCGAATGAACAGGAGGGTGAGACAACGGCTGAGTCTCCAAATCCACACCGTTCACGTAGAATTGTGGCTTCTGTGGCCATGTGGCTCTCAGGTGCCACACCATGGGCCTTCCGTCTCATATAACTAATCTTGCCCAATCCTAGCAACATGTTTGCTTGGAAGAAGTTACCATTAGCTCCTTATACAGGTGGGGAGACTGAGGCAACTGAAGGTAGGAAGGTGTAAGAGCTGCACGCACAGGCTCTGAAATCACAGGGAACTAGGACCTATTCCTGGCTCTTCCAATCTCTGGCTGTGTCACTTTGAGAAACTTATTTGATCTCTCTGAGCCTCAGCCTCTTCATCTGTAAAACGGGTATAAAAATGATACCTTATCACACAATACCTGATACACAGCAAAAATCAATACAGATTCTTGTAATTGTGGTTATCAAAGACCACAGAGCTCAGAAGAGTTGGAGGTAAAATTCAAACCAGTTTCATGTAAAAGCCCATGAACTTTTTTCTGCCTTCCCACTCCCACCCAGCACCCTATCTGCCACCCAACCAGTTCCTGATAGTTTTCCTCTTCCAATATAGCAATTCATCAACCAACTCATCCGCACCATGGGAAGATCACAGCCTCCATATTTATGGGTCATGATGGTCTCTGCAAGGTTTCCACACAAGCATCAGAGAGAGAAGGTGGAATCATCCCCGTTTTGCAGCTGGGGAAATTGAGATTCAGAGAGGCAAAGGTATTGTTTTAAAGCTACACAGAAAGTAACAGGTGGAGCCAAGGCTAGAACCTGGGTCACCTGCTGCCCAACTGCTGCCCTCCCGTTTTTAGTAAAAATTCCTCAGCCTGTCTAGCCTCATCCGGTTTGCACCGCAATCGCAGATGTTACATTTGATCCCATAAATCTTCACATTTCTGCATGGGGAAACTGGGGCTCGAGCAGGAGACCCGCCCTGCCGAGGATCTCAGTGTGAGTCAGAAACCTGGAAACCTCATCCCTCAGGCCCCTCATTCTCCTGCAAAAGGCAGTCCCTGCCACGGCGAGGTCTGGCCAAGTGCCTGGGTGGCCCCAAATAAAGCTGCCCCTCCAAAAATGGCAATAGCCTGAAAACAAAATCCCTTTGTGCACCCAGCCCATGGCCTGGAGGTCTGAACCCGCGGTGGCTGCACTAACCCGTCTCGTCCCCACAACCCGCAGAGGAAGAAAACCAAGCCTTGAACCTGACAAAGCCCATACGAGTGGCAGGTATTAATTGGTGCAATTAGGCAGCTCTTTCCCAAGGCCATAGAAGCTTCAGCATCAATAATTAGACTCAGATTGGAATTCCTTTGGCCCTGCGTGTAAACAGGACACTCTTTCTGCAGTTGCGGTAAATGATTTGTTCAAAGGGGGGAAACATTTACTGTAATTTGAAAGGAGCAATTGACTGTATTATTAGTGGATGTGAGTGCCCAGACGACAACAGCCTCCACATTGTTCTGTCTTCTGTCCAGGCCTGGGGACAGAAACCTTTGGCAGCAAGGTCCCCCAGGGGTTGAGGGGCGCCATTCGGGAGTCAGAAAGACCCAAACTGGGATTTGAGTCCCACCTCCCCGACTTAGGTGCTGTGTGACCTTGGGCAAGTAATACAACATCTTCGAGCCTCCCTTTCCTCATCTGTAAAGTAGGGATGACACCAGTATATATATCATGGGGTTGTTGTGAGGATGAGATGAACCAAACACACATAAAGTGCTTCATAAAATAAGCTGTTGTCCTTGTTGTTATTAGTAATCATCTTGGAAACACTCCTGAAATCCCAGACTAGATCACAGTCAGCTACCTACTCCCAAAGGGAATCAACAAAACAAACTATAACCCACACAACGGGTCATGCCTTTGACATCTATTGAGCACCAACTGTATACAGGATGGAGTCAGACAAGGACTCTGCTCACTGGGTGCTCAAAGTGTGTAGTGAAGACAGACACGTGAACAGATAGTGACCAGAACCTCACATTCACACAACACTTTACAGTTTACGAAGCATGTGTAACTTACCTTCGTTAGCCCCCAAGGCTCTCACTTGAAAGCTGGTGTTATTATGCCCATTTCATTGATGAGAAATCTGCAGTTTTAAATCACTTACCCAGAACTAGCATTTGAATTCAGGTCTGTCTGCCCTGACGCCTATTACGATCTCTGGCAAATTTCTTCCAGTGAGGGAACGGGGTAGAGAAGAGTTAGGAAATTCCACTATCCTGAGAACCCCAGAATTAGGTGTGAGGTTGGCTGATTCCATCATGGCGGCTTCTCCAAATACAGAGATGTCCTCACTGTTCCTTTTCCCACCTCCTACCCAGGCCCTACTGCTGTGCTCTGGGTGATCTTCACATCTCATCAGCACCCACTCTGCATGCTCTCGTTTGGGGGTCCCATCCCTCCTGGGGCATCCCCATCAGTTCCTTGCAGGCAACCCTCTCAGACAGAAGGGTCAAGGTGGGACGGCACTGAGTTTCAGTCCTGTCTCCATCTTGGATTAGCTGGGTGGCCTTGCCCAAGTTATCAGCACCTCAGTCACCACATCTGCTAAATGGGGATAATGATGGGGTTGTTGCAGACTTAAGATGAGTTCATGAGGGCAAGAACCATGCTTCTCTCATCCACCGCTACACTCCTGGCACATAGCACATACTCAATTATGGAAGGAAGGAAAGATGGAAAGAGGGAGGGGAGAAATCTTTCCCATCTTCAAAACCCAGCTCCAAAGCCAGCACCTCTTTGAAGCTCCCCAGGGTCTTTCTAGAAGTAGGGTGAGCCACAAAATACATATAATCTTTCAATGGAGGTAGGTGGCTTCCTTATCAATTGCACCAGCTCTCCAGTGAGATAATTGGCTCCAATCCCAAATGAACAAGTCACTCCTCCTCTCTGAGCCCCATTCTCCTAATCCATGGGCAAGGAGGTGGGGTGGGATCACAGCACCTATCTCTTTTTGGTTGCTGAGGAATTTAGATGATTTGTAAGATTAATTGCTCTTATAGATCAACTTAGATGATCTATAAGGGCACTTAGCACAGTGTCTGACCAATGACAGGCATGTGATACTGTCTACCTGTGATCATCATCACCACTAACCATCACTTTCTGAAACTCAATATGGTTGTTTTGTTTTGTTTTGTTTTGTTTTGTTTTGTTTTGTTTGTGATGGAGTCTCGCTCTGTCACCCAGGCTGGAGTGCAATGGCACGATCTCGGCTCACTGCAAACTCTGCCTCCCAGATTCAAACGATTCTCCCCCCTCAGCCTCTTGAGTAGCTGGGACTACAGGGGTGTGCCACAACACCTGGCTGATTTTTGTATTTTTAGTAGAGATGGGGTTTTGCCATGTTGGCCAAGCTGGTCTGGAACTCCTGATCTCAGGTGATCCACCCATCTCAGCCTCCCAAAGTGCTGGGACTACAGGCATAAGTCACCGTGCCCAGCCTCAGTACAGTTTTAAAATCATGGACTTTGAATCCCAGCTTTTCTCTTACTAGCGGTAGGATCCTTTCTCTTCATAGGGCTTCGGTTTTCTTATCTGTAAAATGGGCGTGGTAATAGTTTCTAACTCACAGGTGGGTGTGTGGATTGACTGAATTAATACAGATACTCAGCACAGTGGCCTGGAGTCCTTTACTTGCCCATAGGGATCTCTGGATATGTCTTCCCACTCTTCCTCCCCTCAGCCAATTTGGCCAGGTCTGGTCTGCCTGTTTCATGACTCACAGATTCTCAAACCCCCCAAGTTCTGGACACCTGGTATGTCCTCAGTAAATAGGAGTTTGGATGCGCAGAAGGATGCTCTGAAATCGCAGCCTGGGAATGCCCTAACTGGATGACCTTCAACAGGTGACTGCCTCTCTGACCCTCAGTTTCTTCATCTGTAAAATGGAGTTAATAGTAACCTTCTTTTCAGGGTGGATATAAGGATTAACGAAATAATATGTGTGCCTGGTTCCCAGTAAATATCAATAATAAACAGCAACTGTAAAGTTACTTGTTCTTCCTTCTGCCTTCACTCACCTCCTCTATCCTCTTCCCTATCTTCCTTTATCAAGGTAGATGTTCCCTAATTTCATTTCAACTTGATCAGCCAGAGAAGCGGGGGGGAAATTGCACAGAGAATAGATTCAAAGTTCTGTTGTAAGCGGGGGTGGCAGGGAGCAGTGTAGATGGGTGGGAGCACCCCAGCAGGAATGCTGTTGTTTATGGCACCATTCACACACTCAACACAGCCTCTCCTTGTGCGGCTGGAAAAAATGCACAGGTATGAAGGCACTTAACCTGTCTTCACCCAAACCTGTCAGAGCTATCAAAAATCATTAGAAAGAGAAAATACCACCCCAAGAGGGTGGCAGCCCATCTCCCTACTGTCCCCTAAGGGTCCTGTGGGTTGTCCTTCTTCTCTTCTACTCTGAAGACTTAATCTTTCAGCAGAGGACAGATGTCTGTCAATGACAGGTGAACCCCAAGACCACTACTCATAGGCACCACCTCCTGAGAGGGTCTAAGGAGGAGAATGCAAAACTTCCAGTGGTCACCTCACTGAGATAGGAGTCAAGAGCTTGGGTTCAGGAATCAGGCAGACTCACCTCTTTGTAGCTGTGTAACTTTAGGCAAGTCACTTCACCAATCTGAGCCTCAATTTCTTCATCTGTAAACTGGGGATTAAAATGGTCTGACATGGTGTTGAAGAGTGTAGTATGGAGCCAAACAGCCCTGAGGGGTTGAATCCCAGACCTGCCTGTGAACTAGCTGTGTAAGGTATGACCCATTTCTTAAGCTCTTCATGCCTCGGTTTCCTCATCTGTTAAATGGGCATGAAACCTTAGACATTTTCTTGAGGATGAAATGGATTAGTACTTGCAAACCGCATAGTTCCTGGGACATGGTCAGCTATAGTGCCTGAAAATAAAAATAAGTAACTAAATTGTAGAGCCGTTGCAAGGATGAAATGAGATACTACCTGCAGAACTCTTAAAAACAACAACAAATTGCTATTATGCCCCTCAGTGAAGCCAGATTTCTTTGGGCCTCACTTTGTGTATTCTCTTAGGACTTTTGCATATTGTCCATGGAGTTAATTCTCAAGAAAAAGGGACTGTAGTTTGTTGTTCCTAGGATGTCACATTCTTTCTGCAGTGATGCCAGGCATTGCCTGTGTAAATGTTTATATATCTGCAACCGGGCACACCCACATGTGCCCACCCATGTGCACCCTCATGCAGATCGTCACAGACTGTGCTAACATGTGTGGGCACACATATTCACATACGCCCTTTTCCCCTCTCACTGTTCCCCAGAGAACAGCCTGCCCCTGTGCGCTGCACCATGTCATTAACCTGCCCCAGCGACCTCCCTTATCTGGGGGCGGGGCCTGCCTGAGCCAGCACCTCCACATTCCCCAGGCTGCTTCTAACCCCTCCAGATCAGCCCACAGGGACTCAGCCCAGCCACAGAGCAGCAGCATCCCCTCCTCCCTCCCATCTTAGGCTTGGCCAGGGCTCCAGGGCCCCAGAATTGAGTTCAGTACCTTGACTCTACTCCCAGGCCTGGCCACCACCTTCCCTCCCTCCCCATCAGCTCTTAATTCTTAATTAGGCCCCCTGCCTCCACTCTTGCCCCTGATCAGTGCTTCAGCTCTTAACCACAGCCAAAGAAATGTTCTTCAACACAAACCTCCTTGTTACAGGCCTCTGCTTCAAATCCCTAGAAAGTTTCCCATTTTTCTTAGAATACACTTCTCATTGCCTTTAGAAGGAAATCCAGACATAGAGCCGTGGCCCCCTGGCCATGCCTGGCTGGCCCCTGCAGTTCCCCAGCCTTGACTCCTCCACTCCTCCTTCTTTCCCCCTGCTCCAACCTCACCCCCATGTTTGTCTTTTTTGTGTTGCTATAAACAAATACCCAAGACTGGATAACTTATAAAGAAAAGAGATTTATTTGGCTCACAGTTCTGCAGATGGTGCAGGAAGCATGGCATCAGCATCAGCTTCTGGTGAGGCCTCAGGAAGCTTCCAATCACAAAGGAAAGTGAAGGGGGGCAGCATGTTACATGGTGAGAGAGGGTGCAAGAGAGAGATGGAGGTGCCAGGTTCCTTTTAAACAACCAGCTCTCATGTGAACTACAGAGCGGGAGCTCACTCATCACCAAGGGGATGGTGCTAAGCCATCTATGAGGGACCCGCCCCATGATCCAACACCTCCCACCAGGCCCCACCTCCAACATTAGGGAGCACATTCCATGAGATTTGGAAGGGACACACATCCAAACTATATCACTCCACACCCTCCCACCCCAACCCCCAGTCTCTCTACTCACCTGCTTCCACTAGCCCCAGGGCCCTTGCACAGGTGCTTTCCATGTCCTGAAATGTTCTCCTCTGCCCCTCTGTGCTGCTGTTAGAACCAACTGGCAGGCTCCTTATCTCACCCATGGCAGATCCAGCTGCATGTCCCAGAGTGTGTGTGACTGCCTCCAAGATCACCTAGAATCACACCTTCAGCCAATCCTCCCCAATCACCCAGAACTTCCAACCATGACCAGGGAAGTGTATCCGTCCACAGATACCCACCTGCTCTCCGGGGCTGCCAAGGAGAAGAGAGAGAGGCTGACACAGGGGAGGAAGAACACCAGCCTTTATGTGCGCCCACCGTGTGCAGAGAGTTCTATATACACGGCCTCATTGAGTCCTCACCGTGCAGATGAAACCACTCCGGCTCAGGGAGGTTACAGGAACCAGTCTTGAACCAAGAGCTGTGTCATGCCAAATCCTAGTTTTTCTCCACCGATCCTGCCTGCCACAAACACTTCTGGTGGCCCCACCATGTGCCAGGCCTTCTGCTAAGAGCTGGGGATGCAGCAATGCATAAAACCAACAGACCCTGCCTCGTGGGGCTGACAGTCCATCTACCTCCCTTGACAACATTCTCCCGCAAGGATCTCCAGGGGAGGAAAGAGGGAGATTTCCCCTGGATTTTAAATGCCAGATTTTGGGGGTCCCTCTTGAGGAGGCTGGTTAGAAGGGTCGACTTCTACCTCCAGAAGGATCCCTGAGGGACCGAGGAGAAAGGAGGGAAAATCTGCAGGAGGTAATCAGGTTCCCATCAGAGGTATGCCAGCAGAGCCGTGAGCCTGGGATTCCGACTTTGGGAGAGGGAGGGGTTGGGGGGCTGTGAGGGGCGTGCGGTGGGAAGACAACACTGTGAACCTCCCACTCCTGCCTGGGCGCGGGGGCCTCTGGGGAGAGAGGAGGGGCACTGGTCCTCCTTGCCCCTTGCTATGTGCCCTGCACCGTCCCACTCTGTCCTTAGTTCCCCACCATTCCCCACGCTCCAAAGCTGGGTTAATGTGCAGGTCGGCAAGCCAGGGTAAGATTCGGTCCCAGATCCCCTCCAGCCCAGAACCCAGGCTCTTCGCAGGTCCAGGCTGCCACAGGAGGTCGGCCAGCCAGAGAGGCAGCGTGACAGTCCAGAGCTTCCTGTGTGCTGGGAGCCCAGGCCGGGGAAGAGAGAGGGGCTGTGAGCAGCAGCAGGTGAAGATATTTTAGTGCCCTATGAAAACCTGAATAAATAGTGTCTAACCTTTCCCGACTCCCACTTCCTTATCTCAATATTCTGTTTCGTAGAACCTTTCAGGCCACACTAAAAGAATACGAGGGGTGTTACATCAGCCCTAAGTCACTGTTAGAATGGGCCTGGCTGTCTCCGCAGCGGCAACGCCAGCGCTCGGTGCTTGGGAATCCCGGCTCCCCAGTGCTCCTCGTGGGCAGGTGCAGGTCCTGTTCTTCCCAGAAAGGCCAGGCTCCCCTCAACTTGAGACCCACCAGGCCCCAGGGTGAAGGGTGATAAATAGTTGGACTTTGCTGGTAACCTACTGGATTTGTTATAGGGAAAAATGTCATAGACCAAAATCTCTATTAGAGTGCTAGGGCTGCCATACAAAATATACTGGGTGGTTAAGCAATAGGAATTTGTTGTCTTGAAGTTCTGGAGGCCAGAAGTCCCTGAACAAGGTGTCAGCAGACTTGATTCCCTCAGAGGGCTGTCGGAGAAGGATCTGTCACAGGCCTCTGTCCTTGACCTGTTGATGGCCTGTGTCATCACATGGTCTATGTGCGTAATAATAATAATATGGAAATAAGAATAAAGATGCGTGAATCTGCTAACTCCTTCCAGGATGCCCTGCTCCGAGCCTGTCCTCTGCATTGTTCTCCCTTCACCTTCCGCACAACGCCACCAAGTGGCGGCAGGTGTTTGAGTGTCTGGATGTGGGAGGACCAAGGCTCTGAGAGGTAAAGAGACCTGCCCAAGGTCACCCAGCCCAGCTGTAAGCAGCAGAGTGGGATTCAAACCTAGGCCTGTGTGCCATTTCCCACAACCCTACCCCTGCTGGGATGCAGTCAGGACATCTGACGGCGACTGCCCATGCCGTCTGTGTCTGTTGGGGTGTCTCGGGGAGTCCCCTGTTCCATCTGAAGCTCAGTTTCCTCATCATCTGTAAGATGGAGATACATAAAGTCTGGCCCAGGGAAGGCTGTGGGAATCAAATGAGGTTTGGGTTCAGTGACAGTGCTGTAAAAATGTATCAAATGCTGTTCCTCAGAAAGATGAGTAGAACTTAGCACAGACAGAGAGACAGATGAGTCCACACACCGTGTGCATGGGTGTGCCGATGTCAATGATTACTTTTCGGGAGTGCTTGCCCATGGAAAGGACGAGGGAATACGTGCGTGTGTTCAGGGTGTGTGTGCTCCTGGCTGCAGGGGTAGTATTTGGAGACCTGCCCATGTGTGTGTCTTCTCGGTGTATACATGTTTACCAGCCTGTGTCTGGGTGAACAGGCAGGAGCTTATACATGCATGTGAAATCTATATTTGTGCTTCTGTGTATTTCTATGTTCCTGAGTACACAGGCACCTACCTGTTGTGTGACTGTGTGTGCAGAGAGGCGAGTGTGGACATGAGTGGAGGAGGGGAACACACGTGCATGCATAATGTCTGAACTTGTGTTTGCATACCCAGATGCATATGTGTGTGCCCTGTGCTGTGTGGATGTGGGAACATGCCTGCAGTTGTGTGTCTCCATGCACCTGTGTGTGTCTCTGTATACACCGGCTTACCTGAGCACGCAAGCCTGTCTAAGCACACTCTGTCGACCCAGGGCCCGAGACATGCATGTGGCTCTGCGAGCTCCCCTTGGAGCGTGTGTGGCCACCGCTCACAGGGGCCAGCACTGGGGTAAATGAGGCCTTTTCCGCCCCTGGCTGCACCCACGGCCATGCAGGCGGCTGCACTAATAAGGCTGCTTTCCCTGAGGCGGTGGCTGCCGGAAGCAGGCTGGGGAGTCAGAGCCTCGGGGCTCAGCTCCACGGCCCCTCGCCAAGGCTGCCTCATCAGCAGGACCATGGCCCTCCACGATCCCGTACCCTCTGGTAGCCCAGGGCCAGCCATAGCCCCTGAGTGACCCCTGGGGAGAGCTGGCCCTCTCCAGCCTCGGCCTCCCCATCTCCACTGACCCACAGTCCCGAAGGGCCCGGAGAGGGACCCGGGTTCTCCTCCCTGCACCTCACCCTCTGGTTCCAGCTCCACCACTGACCAGCCTTGAACTTGGCCTGCCAAGGCCTCAGTCTCCTCTTCTGTAAAGCAGGGCAATGAGTTGACCTGAAGGCCAAGTCTGGGGCTCTTCCAGCTGGGGCATCCCCCTCAAACACTCTCAGTGAGATGAGTGGATGAGGATGGAGCAGAGAGGAAACTGTTCTGTCTCCAGTAAGATCCTAATGGTCATCTGGGAATGCTTCATAAATGCTTATTGCAACCCTGAGCCAGGCTGGTGGGGGGATAAACATAACAATGGCAGCCACTGTTACAGCTCTTCCTAAGGCTAGCAGGGTGATGTTATGGTCACTATGATTATGGTAGACATCTCTGATACCCCACTCAGGATCCATGGATGTCCCACCCACCATTCTCCCCACTCCAGGGAGCTGCCTGCCAGGAACAGACGCTCCCGACCTCCTCACCAGGGCTTAATTAGGTCTCATAGAAGGCAGAGATGGCTCAGGGCCTGCAGGGAGCTTGGGGCAGAGGAAGTTGCAGGGAGGGGAGGAGGTGTCTGCAGGGAGAAAGATGGGGCAGGATGGGAATCTCTTCTGACTGGGAATGCCCCTCCTTCTCCCCCACCAAGGCCTCTCTCACTCTGAAGTGAAGTGTGGTAGTCAGCTACACACACACACACACACACACACACATGCATGCATGCACATGCTCACAGGCACAGCTCTTCAAGGTCTTCATTCATTCCTTAGCCTGGAACAAAAGCTCTGCCAAGTTATCAAGGCAGGATATGGCTTCATCATGATTCAGAGTCAGACTCACTGGAGTTTGAATCCTTGGCTCTGCTCTTCCCCTGCTGTGTGACCTTGAGCTGCTGGCCTTCCCCCTCTGTTGCTTCATTTTTGAAATAAGGGTGCTAATTGCACCCATTCTACAAGGCTGCTGTGAGGGTTAAATAGAAGCAAGTAAAGGGTTTCACCCAGCCGAGCACAGAGTCAATTCCCCTTTTGTGTCAGCTACATGGTTAGTAGCATAACCATATCAGTCAGGATAGGATTCATCCTGCTGCTGTAACAAGTAACCCCCAAATCGTCCTACGTTTATTTCATGCTTGTGTTGAATGCCTATTGGGTTGGCATGGAAAAGGGAGGCTCTCATTACTGTCACTCAGGGCCTCAAGTTGACAGGGCACAGTCACCATCTCAAATATTAGCCATAGCCAGAGGGAAAGAGAAATCTGTAGTCTCAAACCTGGAATCAAATGCTCCAGCCTGGACAGGAACATGTGCTCAACTCATTGGCCAGAACTATACCATAACCCCACCTACCTGCAAGGGAGCCAGGAAATGCAAGTTTCACATGCCCAGAAGACAGAAAGACAAAAATGTGGTGAAAAACATGTCCAACTCCCACCCTAGCAATGGCTCATTTAGAATCCTAGAAGCTTACACATGGAAAGCAATCCTTCAGACCATTTAGTCCGACCCTCTAGTTTTTCAGATTCGGGGCTTAGGACCCAGTGAGGGGAAGAGACTTATCTAAGGTCACACAGCCAATTGACTTCAAAACTGAGATTCTGTATTAATCTGTTTTCACGTTGCTACAAAGAAATATCTGAAACTGGGTAATTTATAAAGAATAGAGGTTAATTGGCTCATGGTTCTGCAGGCTGTACAGGAAGCATAGCAGCTTCTGCTTCTGGGGAGGCTTCAGGAAGCTTCCAATCATGGCAGAAGGCAAAGGGGGAGTGAGGTATGAACATGGCAGGAACAGGAGCAAGGTGCAGGAAGGTGCTACACACTTTTAAACAACCAAATCTCAGGAGAACTCACTATCACGAGAACAGCACCAAGGAGATGGTTCCAAACCATTCATAAGAAATTCACCTCCATGATCCAATCATCTCCCATCATGCCCCACCTCCAACACTGGGGATTACAGTTCGACATGAGATTTGGTGGGGACACAGATCCAAACCATATCAGATTCCAACCCACGTCTCCTTAGCTCCAGACTAGATCATCTTGGATTCCAGGATGCTCTCGTCCACCCAACAGGCTTCCTCCCAACCCCATTGGCTCGTATGAACCAACACAGTCCTGGCCAATGAAAAATGTCCTGGGAGAATCCTGAGAAAGGTTTCTTCTCTCTTCAAAAGGAGTCTGAGAAGCAGAAGTCTCTCTCCTAGGTTTAGATGCTGTTGTGGGAGCCGACTCCAACAGCCACTCAGTGACCATGAAGAAATAATGTTGAGTATTTTGTCCCACCCTCTAAAGAAGGCGGAAAAGAACTTGAACTTGGATGATGTCATTGAGCCACTGAATTAACCAACCCTGGAGCGGCCCACTTTTTTTTTCTTTCTTTTTTTTTTTGAGACGGAGTCTCGCTCTGTCACCCAGGCTGGAGTGCAGTGGTGTGATCTTGGATCACTGCAAGCTCCACCTCCCCAGTTCACGCCATTCTCCTACCTCAACCTCTCGAGTAGCTGGGAATACAGGCATCTGCCACCACGCCTGGCTAATTTTGTTTTTGTATTTTTTTTGTAGAGACTGGGTTTCACCGTGTTAGCCAGGATGGTCTCGATCTCCTGACCTCATGATCCGCCCGCCTCAGCCTCCCAAAGTGCTGGGATTACAGGCATGAGCAACCGTGCCTGGCCCCTACTTCTGACTTCTTATGACATGGTAACAAATTATCTTTATGGTTTAAACCATTTTGAATTGGGTCTTCAGACACTGGCAGCCTAAGGCATCCTAACGGATAGGGCCCTCATGCTATTCCTCTACCCCATGCCCCTGCACTTCCTTCTCTCACTTGATGAAAACCCTTGCCTCAGGTTTTAGTTTAAGCATCTCTCCCTCCAGAAGTTTTCCTGAATCCCCACCCCCAGTCTAGAACACGTACTTCTCATACACTCTGAAAAACACCCTTTCCCTCACAGTGCTTTATCGCATTTTGTAATTAGAAACTCATTGGTGTGATTCTTTGATTTACATCTTCCTTCTCCGCTAGCATGTAAGCTCCACGAGGAAAAAGAAGAAGCTGCTTGGGCCCCATTTTAGCCACATGCGATCAGCAAGGTGCTGTCCACAGGAAGCGCTCAATGTTTGTTGAATAACTGAAGTGATTCGTATGTTCTTGCTCCTTTATTCATTTTTTGATTCCAAAATATTCACCAAGTAAGCTTGAGGAGGCTGAGAGTCTTTCTTCCATTCATTGATAAATCCCAAAAGCCTGGAATGGTAGTCTTCCACCAGAGAAGCACTCAAATATTTGTTGAGTGAATTGGTAAATGAATTGAACTCCCTATAGGTACAAGGAGCCAGGCTAAGGCTTAGCTTAAAATGAGAGCAAGAGGAAGCTACAATGATTAGAGCGGTAGAAACGGTGCAGCCATGCTGCATTTCCACATGTGAACACAGGAGTAACATCTCAGCATTCTGCGGGAAGAAAGCTAACTGCAGGTTTAAAGGAAAGCAATATCCAGCGTTAGCCAATGTCACCATTAACCATGATTCCTGGGTTATCTGCTCCTTGAGGACAGCGACGGTTTTGGGAGAAGCATCTGTCCGGGGGGTGAGACCTGGGTCCTGTAGGGGGCTGGGTTCCCACCAGTCCTCATGCCAGATGGTTCTCCTGGGCCCCACATCCATCATGGCTGTTGGTCTTGGAGAAAACAGAAGTGACGCTTGAGAGATGGATGTCGATGGCAAATGGGCTGTGATGATCATGCGTCTCCATTTTCCCCTTAATATACATGATGAATAAACTTAATTACACGGAAAATTGCTGCCATTGAAGAATGTGGCGCATGTGGCTTCCTCATGTTGCTGAGTGACTCCTCGCTCTCATGGCAATCCAAAGATTCCGGGGAGGAAACCATCGTCACCCTCGCTGATGCCAGGACCGCCCTCCGAGAGGACAAAGTCACATTCAAGGAGAGTCAGAGGCAACTCACTGATGAATCTGTAGAATGTCAGCTCTGAGAAGACCTTGAGTGTTCATTTCATCCAACCACCCATTTTACAGATGGGGATAACTGAGTCTCCGAGGGATAGGCGTGGTGACTTTATCTAGGGCCATAAAATAAAATGCAGTCTCCTCCGTGTTCGAATCCTTTATGTTTCTTTGATTCAAAAGACACATATTTCAAATGCCTCTTGGTTTCCACTTCTTTAAAAAAACACATTTGGGAAACTGACCCATACCGACTCCATGCTATGTAAAACGGTGAGCACTGTGCCAGACCAGAACCGATGCTCAAAACAAGTTAGCTGCCAGTCTTATTGATTTTGTTGTTCTTATCACTACTAATGTTAAACTTTTTATAAATGCAGTTCCCCCAGAATGGAAGAGAGGGGAAAATCAGGACCTGGGGTAGGCAATCTGGGTGCTGGCATACCCTCTGTTACTAACAAACTTCAAAGCCATTCCCATCTCTGAGTCTCAGTTTCCTGCCCTGTAGTGAACACCATAGTCTTTTCTCTCTCTTTTTTTTTTTTTTTTTTTTTTTTTGAGACAGAGTCTCGCTCTGTCACCCGGGCTGGAGTGCAGTGGCGCGATCTCGGCTCACCGCAAGCTCCGCCTCCCGGGTTCACACCATTCTCCTGCCTCAGCCTCCCCAGTAGCTGGAACTACAGACGCCTGCCACCATGCCCAGCTAATTTTTTGTATTTTTACTAGAGACGAGGTTTCACCGTGTTAGCCAGGATGGTCTCAATCTCCTGACCTCATGATCCACCCGCCTCGGCCTCCCAAAGTGCTAGGATTATAGGCGTGAGCCACCGCACCCGGCCAGTCTTTTCTGTTAACCATCAGTAGGCTGTTGGAGACTTGAGGAAGCTAAGGAACATCTGAGTGCCACAAAGATGTAAGAGGGTATACGATAGTTATAGCAGGAGGTTTCCACATCATAGCACTGTGCAGCAAGTCACTGACAGCATAACCTCAAGAGAGTGTCCTGTGGTCTCCCAGTCCCTGCTGAGATGAAGACAAGACCGCCTGAAGCCAGGTAGCTGGGGTGGGGTGGCAGGGGGAAGGAAGATAATAACAGCTGACATCTGTACACAACCTTCAGCATTATTCAATAGATACCCACACTGGGGACATTATAGGACAAGGGAGGGGCACAAAAATGAGTAAGACGCAAGCACTGTCCTCAGGGAGCACATAGTCTAATAGGAGAGACAAACATACCATCAGTCAATGAGTGTGGTGGCTGACTTGAAAACAGCCAGCATTAGCTCCATAGCATGAGGTACAGTCAAGGAGGACCCTCTGAAGGAGTGTAGCTTGGAATGACTTATTCATTCATGCATGGATGCATACATGCTTATCTGTGTGTATGGCATCTAATGATCTGGAAATACAGAGGTGAACAAAACAGACGTAATTTCCACTTTCATTGAGGTTTTCACCCTGAAACCAACATGAGACTTGTCAGGCCAACAATGGGCAGTGGGAAGGGTGCTTCAAGCACAGGAAACAGCATAGGCAAAGACATGGAGGTGTAATGCAAGTTGGTGTCACCAGCACACAAAGCATGCAGCACTAGGCATGAGACAAGACTGGATGGGAAAGCTCTCTCTTACTCTGAAGTTTCCAAAACAGAAATATATAATTCCCCACCTTGTACCATCTACTCATCTTCTCTTAAAAGTGCACTGTGCAGTGGATGAATGGATAAACCCAATGTGGTTTGTCCATACAATGGAATATTACTCTGCCATAAAAAGGAGTAAAGCACTGACCCATGCTAAACCAAGTGAACCTTGATGACATCATGCCAAGTAAGAGACATCAGGCACAAAAGGACGGATTGACTCCACGCAGGGCAAAATGCTGAGTGCTGTGCCAGACTAGAAGGCTCAGTAAGTTACCTGCCATTTGCATTGCATGATTCCACTTATAGGAGGTCCCTAGAGGAGTCATATTTATAGAGACAGAAAGTAGAAGTTACCAGGAGCTGGGGCAGGGGAAATAGGGAGTGAGTGTTTAACAGTTATAGAATATCTGTTGGGGAAGATGAAAAAACTCTATGGATGGACGCTGGTGATGGTTTTGTCCTCCCATCAGAAAGTACTTACCCCTGTCTAACTTTCCTCTCTCCTACTGCAGTCACCTCTTTTGATCTTCAGGGAGAGAGGCCACTCTTAGAAAGTGGCCCTCATGATGACCCTCCCAGCCTCCACATCCTCTCTAATCTCTGCACATACAAATGGTAAAGGTTATGTTATGTATAATTTACCACAATTAAAAAAAAAAAACTTTAAAAAGGGCACTGTGCTACTCTGAGCTATTAATACATCTATATCTCAGAAATAATCAATGGTTCATTCATTCATTCTTTTATTCCACAAATATGTATTGAGCATCAACAATGTTTCTAGGCACTAAGGGTAGAGAGTTTGCAAGAGATGAAGACCCCGACAGTATGAAGAGGACAGAAACTCAGGAGCCAGACAGTAAACAATTAAATGCATTAATAAACAAGGTAATTATAGACAGGATGAGCTGGAAACGATATAAACAGGGAGATGTGCTAGGGAGAGATGAGGGAGGTTTTCTACTGTGGAGAATACAGTCTCGGCAGAGCTCCCTAGGGAAGTAGCATGTCCCCTGAGACCAGCAGGAATCGATCAGGCAAACAGCTGGGAGGAGAACAAGTCTTTCTGTATGACAGACACTCTTGCATATAATATATTTCTATCCCTGCCTTTCTCTCTCACCTAACCCAGGCCTCTGTGATCCTGGTTCCACCCTAGGAGGATACTAGGGCCTGGGTATGGACACAGACATAGTTAAGGCTCAGGGCCCCCATGTAAGCATTTTCCAGGCCACCTCATCAGAAAATACTTCCACCTGTCTACTCTCCTCTCTCCTGCTGCAGACACCTCTGTTGAACTTCAGGGCGACAGAGGCCATTCTTAGGAAGTGATCCTCATGGTGACCTTCCCAGCTGCAGCATCCTCTACAATCTCTAACCGTGTCACCCGAGGCCCACAGTGGGGAAAAGGAGCCCAGGGCCAGGCGGTTGTTGTTGCTGAGATGCACCAGCAAGCTGGGAACTGCAGCTCATCAGCAGTAAGATAATTAAGTCCCAGGCTGGGGCCAGACTGCGAGTGCCTTTAGATCATCCAAAGGCAGTGGTTTTCTTAATGAAAGGTTCTCTGTTACAAAATTGGGCTCCCATCCATCTCCATTATGGGGGGCACTTTACCTGCTAATACATACACCACACGCACTCCCTGGCAGGGGGTGGCGGTGACACGGAGGTGCAGACTGGCTTTCCAGACCCTGAGACGCTGATGAACGGCCTGTTCCTACTGTCACCGCAGCACAGGGAACATCCAATCCTCCCGGGGCGGCTGCCTGCCAGTGTCTAGAGGATGAGGGTGGATGGGCACTTGGGATGGAGCACATTTCAGCCAAGCCTAGAAAGTTCCCACTCCAGGGAGGGTGTTTGCTCCTTTCAGGGTGACATCCAGTTAGGCAACTGGGAGATGGGATTTTAATGCCAGCTTGCTCAGGGGTGTGCTGGTTGGGCCTCCTCTCTGGGCTTCTAACTTCTACTCTTGTCCCCTATAGCCAGAGGAAGCTTTTATTATTATTATTAACGGAAGTGAAATTCACATGACCCAGCAATCCCACTTCTAGGTAAATACCCCAAACAATTGAAACAGGGACTCAAACAAACACGTGTATACCCATGTTCACAGTAGCACTATTCACAACGGCCGAAAGCTGGAAACAACCCACATGTCCGTCAGTGGGTGAAGGGATGAACAGACTGTGGTATACCCACGCAAGGGGACATAACTCAGCCTTAAAAAGGAGAGGAGTTCTCACCATTCTGACTGGCATGAGATGGTATCTCATTGTGGTTTTGATTTGCATTTCTCTAATGATCAGTGACGTTGAGCTACTTTTCATGTGTTTGGCTGCATGTATTCAAAAGTCAAGAAACAACAGATGCTGGTGAGGTTGTGGAGAAATAGGAACGCTTTTACACTGTTGGTGGGAAGGTAAATTAGTTCAACCATTGTGGAAGACAGTGTGGCAATTCCTCCAAGAGTTAGAACGGTAAATACCATTTGATCCAGCAATCCCATTACTGAGTATATACAAAAAGGAATATAAATCATTCTATTATAAAGATACATGCATGCATATGTTCATTGCAGCACTACTCACACAGCAAAGACATGGAATCAACCTAAATGCCCATCGATGACAGACTAGATAAAGAGGAAGCCATTATCCTCAGCAAACAAATGCGGGAACAGAAAACCAAACACTACATGTTCTCACTTATAAGTGGAAGCTGAACAATGAGAACACATGGGCAGAGGGAGGAGAACAACATTTCCTGGGGCCTGCTGGGGAAGGGCAGGGTGGGGGAGAGCATTAGGGAAAAGAACTAACGCATGCTGGGCTTAATACCTAGGTGATGAGTTGATAGGTGCAGCAAACCACCATGGCACACGTTTACCTAGGTAACAAGTCTGCACACCTGCACATGTACCCCGGAACTTAAAAAAAAAAATTAAAGGTCAGGCGCGGTGGCTCATGCCTGTAATCCCAGGACTTTGGGAGGCTGAGGCAGGTGGATCACCTGAGGTCAGGAGTTCAAGACCAGCCTGACCAACATAGCAAAACCCCGTCTCTGCTAAAAACACAAAATTAGCCAGGCGTGGTGGCCAATGCCTGTAATCCCAGCTAGTCGGGAGGCTGAGGCAGGAGAACTGCTTGAACCCAGGAGGCAGAGGTTGCAGTGAGCTGAGATTGTGCCATTGCACTCCAGCCTGGGCAACAAGAGCAAAACTCCATCTCAAAAAATAAAAAATTTAAAAAATATTTTAAAAAGGCCAGGCACGATGGCTCATGCCTGTAATCCCAATACTTTGGGAGGCCGACGTGGGCAGATCACGAGGTCAGGAGATCGAGACCATCCTGGCTAACACAGTGAAATCCCATCTTTACTGAAAATACAAAAAATTAGCTGGGTGTGGTGGCGGGCGCCTGTAGTCCCAGCTACTTGGGAGGCTGAGGC
>NW_026652294.1:8411235-8455805 GCF_009828535.3 Hylobates moloch | reverse complement strand
TATATATATATATATATAAAGAGTGGAGTTCTGATGTACACTACAACATGGATGAGCAGAGGGGCCTGTTTAAGGCCTGGTATCTCCTTCCTCTGCACAGAACCGTCTGATGGCCTGTTAGTATGATGTCCTCTCACAGGTACAAAGTACCTGTGAGAGTCTCCAAGGCCCTGTCCCCCCACAGCCTCTGTGATTTCATTTCTTACCAAGTCTGGCTCACTACACTCAGTTTCTCAGTGTGGCCTTCAGTCTGTGACAGGAACACACTGAGACAGAGCCGGACCCCCTTTTGGCAGTCTGTGTGCCCCTGCCACCAAGAATGGAAATAGAGGAAAATTCTGAGTTCCTTCAAGGGAAATTCCAGACACCTAGCTAGCCCTGAGAAGTAAATAAGTAATTTGAGGCTGGATGTGGTGGCTCATGCCTGTAATCCCAGCACTTTGGGAGGCCAAGGTGGGCAGATCACTTGAGGCCAGGAGTTCGAGACCAGCCTGGCCAACATGTTGAAACCCCATCTCTATAAAAAATACAAAAGCTAGCCAGGCATGGCGGACACCTGTAATCCCAGCTACTCGGGAGGCTGAGATGGGAGAATTGCTTGAACCCAGGAAGCAGAAGTTGCAGTGAGCTGAGATAATACCACTACACTCCAGCCTGGATCACAGAGCGAGACCCTCTCTTAAAAAAAAAAAAAAGAAAAGCAACTTGAAAAGCAAGAGGGTAATAGTAACAAGGCTAACACAGGAACCAAGGAAGTTAGTCAGATGTTTGATTCTCCTATAGAAACTAAAGGCAACATCTTAACATATGTCCCTGAGCTGTTTTCCAGAGCCCTGAACCCCCACCAATGACCCCCACTGAACAGCTCTGTTGTCACATAGACCTCAGATAAGGGGGAGCTGAGGGCTGAACTCTGACCCCAATTTTTTGTTCTAAATTTCTTCCTGAGGAGTCTGGAGGGAGTCACACCCCAGAGCCAGTTAATGTTCTTCTCTGCTGACCCCAAATTTTAAACAAAGCTTCTCTTCCTTAACCAATTACAAATCAGATAGTCTTTGAATCTACCTATGACCTGTAAGCCTCTGCTTCAAGGTATCCCGCCCTTTTAGGCCAAGACCAAGGTGTAACCTCCATGTATGGATTTACAATCTTGCCTATAGCTTCTCCCGAAATTTACCCCTGCCTTTAAAAACACTTACCTGCAAGCTATCAGGAGGTCAGGATGTAAGCGTTAGCTGTCTGGTCCTCCTTGCTTGGCACCTGGTAAATAAACACCTTTCTTTCCACCACTGCAAGAACTCAGTGTGGATATCTGGTCTTACCACACCAGGCAAGCAGACCCTAGTTCAAGTCTATTAAGTTGGTGCAAAAGTAATTGCAGTTTTTGCCGTGGAAAGTAATGGCAAGAACTGCAATTTCTTTTGCACCAACGTGATATAACAACACTGATAAGAGGGAGAAAGTTGCTTGCATACACAGGGAGGGCTTTGGGAGAAGGTGGACTCTATCTGGGTGGAATTTGGGGAATGCATCGTTTCCTACCATTTTAACAACAAAACTCACAGTCCTGTGCAGTGCTCTGAGATGGGGAAAGGATGTTGTTTCATTCTAATATGTCTGGGAAATTTGCTCCAATCCTTTGTGGAGTGTCACGATACATGTCAGAAGTTTAAGTCCCTGACAAGGCCTGCAGTAAAGGCACCTGTCGGAGTCCTGACCTCTGTAACACATTTGCATGTGGATCTGAGCTAGAGTAATTTTAGTAAGAAGTTTCTGCTATTTTTAGCTATAAGTCAAGAAGTCTCTTTTTCACCTCTTCGTGGCTTGTGGTGAGGCAGCAAAAAAAGGGGTAGCAAAAACATTAGCATTCACTGAGAATTTCCACTCCCGACATGGGGCTATATATTTCACACGACTTGTCTTATTTGTTCCTCACAACAATCCTATGAGGTGTGTACAATTATGATCCCCATTTGCAGAGGAGGAAACTGAGCTCAAAATGACTCTGTCATTCCACATGACTAGGGAAGCCATTTTTTCCTGGCTCTAAGCTAGAGCTGTTTGGGTCCAACCCACCTCGTCTTACTACCTGGAAGCTTGACTGTGGTTCCCAAACCTCTGTCCCTACCTAGCCTCTCGATTTCTCCCCAGATCTTCTCCACGCTCCCCTGCCATCCCAGCCTCCTCTGGAAACCAAGGGGTTAACCTCTCCTTCCTGTTTGCCCAGAATCAAGTTCATTACGCTGACTAATTGATTCCACCACTGCTAATGGAAAATGTATCTGCAAGTAATAGATTAATCGGCCACTTGTGATCAGCTCTCAACCAGAGGATCACTGGTGGTCATGCTAGACCCACTGAGTCAGTCCTTCTGGAGCCAGGAAAGGGAACCAGAGGCTAGACTCAAAGGGATCATGGGGGTGTCCAGAGTTTTACCAACTATCACCCTCACAAAAGGCCAGCCAGCCGGTTCCATCCCAAAGGAGGCAGATTCTGCATCCTTTCTAAGTCATTAAAATGCAAGTGTATTAACTTGAAAAGAATGGAAATCTTATCAGCGTAATGAACCACAAAATATCAGAACACCAGCACATCGGCTTCCCTTACCCCCAAACGAGGGAGGCAGGGGTGCTTTCCTCAGAAGGTTTAAAGTCATTCATCATAAAATAACAGCTACCAGTTTGCTCACTGACTATGTGCAATCCACTGCATGGTTTCATTTAAACTTAGCAAAAGCCCAGGCGGCAGGTGCTATAATTATCTCATTTCACAGAAAAGAAAGGGGCTCAGAGAGATGCATCACCTTGCCCAAGGTAACACAGAAAGGAAGTAAAAAAAAAAAAAAAAGTGGCCTGCGGGAAGACCTCAGGTCTGCAAACCCCAAAACCAGATCTTTTATCCTTTATCCCAAGGATCAACAAATGACAGCCTATGGGCCAAATCTCGCCAACCACCTGTGTTTGTAAATAAAGTTTTATTGGAACACAGCTATGCCCATTCATTTACATATTGTTTTGGCACCCCAATAGCGCAATGCACCACAAAACTTAAAGTATTTACTATTTGGCCTTTTGCAGGGCCAGAATAAGTTTGCAGCCCGCAAGCCAAGTTACCCTTCCCAGCTGGTGTTACTGGTACCTTAATGAAATGAGGGCGGGATGACTATGGGAGAAAAGGCTGGTGTGAACCTGGGGATCCCAAAAGAAACTCAGTCTCCAAGATGCACCGGCTGTTTCCCCAGATTATAAGGAAGGTTTCTTATGAGTCTAAGAGCAGAAAGGAGAAAGGAAGAGAGATAGAGAAGAACAAGCCTGAGCCAGACTTGGAGATGAAGCTGGGTGAGAACCAGATCTGACGACAGAGGGAGTGATGCAGGAAGGAAACCAAACCAGGTAGGCTGGTGGATGCAAATCCGTATCTTAGGACCTACCCTCTTGCTTGCTTTAGGACTCCAGAAACGTTTGCCTCCCTTCAGATACCCTCAGTTTCTCTGCTAGAAAGTGGGGGTAATAATGGTGCCATCTGGAGCATTCAGCAGGATAGAGCATACAAAGTGCACAGCAGGCACACAGTAGGCACTCAATAGATGCTTGACAGATGAATGAAGGACTCAGCTAGAGATCTCAGAGGTCAAATTTTGCAGAGTTCCTCCTTTGCAGCAATGGTAAGGAAGAAGCTCCCCCGACCCCCTCCTTCCTCGCTCTATGGGCTGGTATGGGCAGTTTTACAAGGCTGAACGAGTGGCCGGAGGCTGTGAAGACACGAGGGCTTTTTCTTTTAAGTCTTCCCTGTAAGTCACCTCGAAGCATTTCCGGGATCGATTGGCTCTTCTCCTCCTTGTAGGAGCCCTCCCCAGGGAACTGTTTGCCGAAAGGAATCGGCCAGTTTGCATTTAGTCACCTTTATCTGACCCAGGAGATAAATCTCTCTTAGTTTCGTTTTTCTGCAGGGAGGATCCTGGGAGGCCCGTGCTGCACCACACAAATGCTGGAGACCTCGTTCATTCAGACACTGATTATTCCAAATGAGAGATGATTCGAAGCCCTGAGGAAGTTGGTTGTTCTCAGAAAAGGAACAGGGCATGTAGAGGCACAATGGCAAAGGTGCATTTGAGCTGCTTCAGAGCTTCTAAGCCTCCTTCTGGGGATGCCTGTGCATGGATCACAACCCCGGGAATGGGCCACTAGGGGCAGAGAAAAAGGACACCACTCTGCCTATTGGGACTTCAAGTTGAACAGAGAAGGGAATCCTAGGCACAATATCCTAGAGGCCACGTGGTTTATGAAGCCTGGGTTTCAAATCCCAGCTCCTTTACACTCACCCCAGCAGCACATCCTGAGTAAATGGTTTAAATGTCTTCTTTTCTGCATCTCATTTTCTTCCTTTGCAAAAAGGACGTAACGATATTGACCTCATAGATACTGACCCCATAAAATTGTCCTGAGGATTAAATGAGCTTCTACACTTAAAGAAAGGGCTTAGGACATGGTGAACCCTCAATACAGGTTGCCATTCCCACTGTATGGTTGTTTGGCTGGTGCAGAAAAGCAGAGGCTGTTATTCACACACTGACCCCATACCCCCTCCCACCAATATGCAAGGTTGGTTTAACCCCACCACCACCCCCAGCTTCTGCCTCTCTTAGAGAAAGTTGTCCTGCCAATGGCAGCTTTACACAGAAGTCACCACTGGCTTCCCCCAAAGAGGTGGATCTTGTGCCCAGAGATTCCGAACCTCTTCACTCATAAATTTCCTTCCAACATTCAAGATCCCCTCCTCAGGGGTCTCCTTTCAGATGCCTGGGATGGCTGAGGGTGCTTTAAAGTCAGTCTTTCTGAGAAGGAGTAAAACTCTGTGCGCTCCTTCCCATGGAGGACAACAAGTGGCAATGCTTACCCCCAGGAAGCCATTTACAAACTGAGGTCATGCTGACACTATAGCCTGCGCCAGGAGGGATGTTTTGGAGCGATCTGGAGTCCCAGTGCCTCTGATCTCCCACTGAGTCACAGCAATTAAAGGTTCAGCATAAGACAGACCACCTTTCCAATCCCAGATTGCCACTTTCTACCCTGTCCAGTGGCTGAATCTCTGCAAGCCTCAATTTCCTCATTAGTAGAATGGGAATAATAGCTGTATCAGCCTCATGAGATTATCATACAGTTAACAATGAAATATATTAAAAAGGCTTTAGCTTTCTGTGCTCGGTCAGGGATAGGTATTATTAACAAAGAGAGCCTCCAACTGCAAGCTGAACACTGTGGCTTTTCATTCCATTTTGGCCACAAACTGATTAACAACTTTGGGCAAGTCCCTGCCCCTCTCTGGGTCTCAGTTTACCCTTCATACTCTCCAAGGCTCCCTCCCCACTGGGAGACCACCAGGCTGGGCTCATGTCTGTTGCATGTGACCTCTCAAACCTGTTTGCTCTGACTTCACCCAGCGTCAGCACCGAGTCTGGGTGGTTTTGCTCCTGAATCTCCACATTTGCCAGGGAAAACTGCCTATTCATTGTGTTTCTTTTCTAGGAGCAGAAAACTAAGGTTTGCCAAGCCAGGGCTCAACCCATATCCTCTGCTTTTTTTTGAATCATGCACACACACACACACACACACCTTGGCAGAACAGCCATCTCCTGCTGCCTTCATCTTCCCATGCCCCATCACTTGTTCATCCAGAAGTCCTTGTCAGAATGTACCCCCAGGGATCAGCAGGTGGGAAATGTCATTTTGGATCCATTACTAGAGCTCCAAGGTGCTTAGAGATGATCAACACCAATTTCAACTTCCATCCACGGAGGAGGGAAGGTCGGGAGCACCCCTCATCTCTGGCAAGGGGATCTGTGCTGGCCACCCCAAGCTGCCGGGTACCACCACCCCAGGGCAGGGAAGGAGGGCAGCTTGCAAGGGCCAGGGGACGTCAGCCACTCTGTGTCCTCAGATTTCCCTGCCACGGCTGATTTGAATAATTCAGCAATGCCGGGTCTCCTGGGCACTATTGTCTTCAGTGAAGGCAAATCAGTCGCCCGCTCGGCCTGTTAAGAAGGCCCCTGCCTGCTGCCTTTTTCTGTGAATCAGGATTAATGAGATGGTGAGGGGAAGCGCCGAGCCCTGGGCAGAGATGCCGACAGCCGGCTCTCTGGGAGCAGCGGGCCTCAGAAGTGGCTTCCGCCTTGATGTCCTCGGGCAGTCTTCTGGGGCAGCCATCAACCTGTCGATAACTAGCTATCGCCCAGCCTGCCAGACCCCAGGCCTCCTGCCCGGCTCCAGTGACCTCAGGAAAAAGAGATAGCAAGAGGTAGAGCAAAAGGCAGGCGGCCTTTGCCCCTCACCTCTGGCAACACGGCAGGCTGGGGTGGTACACTTCACAGAGGGCTTCCTTTCCTGCAGGCTGCACCAAAGAGTGAGGTGCCAGGGTGATTCTCCTAGCCCTAGCCTGGGGCTGGTAAAGAGTTTGCTGGGCTCCAGCCTCCACTGCAATGTGGTTACAGAGACAGCCAGGGCCCCATGCCTGTTTTTTTGACAGCTGTCACTCACATAGGGTGCAAGAAACAATGGACAATGTACTTGTGCCTCTCACTGGTGGTGCCTTCCTCTCCCTCCCTCTGCCTTGTAGTGGTCAAACAGGTGGGCTCAGGGTACTCCACTTGTGTGCTGTGTGACCATGGGCAAGTTGCTTAACCTCTCTGGGCCTCAATGACTTAATCTACAAAATGGAGATAAACACATTAGTTGCCCCACAGTTTGCTGAGAGGATTTCCAGGTATTTAAGCTTGTAAGCCCTTATTATGAGCTGACACCAAGCACACAATCGTGTGTGGTCATATTGTATTAATATCATTATCATTGCCAACTCTAAGATGGTGCTACTTGTTGGGCAGTCCATAGCCCATGCCAGGTGGCAAGTCGTTTGTTACCTGTCCACAGTGAGGTACCCACAAAGAATACGTAGAGAGAAAGAAAAGTATTCAGAAAGTTTTGTAGCAATTTGGCAGATGGCAATTTTGTATCATTGAATATAATGAAAAAAGGGCTTAGATTTTGTATATTTTATTTTTCATTTAATTTTTCTAGGAATTTGCTTTTTTACTGCATTTTTTAAAACTGTCATTCTGCAATAAATTGGAATTTGAAAAAAATACTGGTGTCTCAGCACAGATAGCTTGAGAAGAGTGTTCTGGACAAACTCTAACATGCACACAAATCCCCTGGGGATCTTGTTAAAATGCTCTTACTGACTCAGTAAGCAGGGGTAGGACCTGAGATTCTGCATTTCTAATAAGGGCCCAGGGGAGGCTGAGGCTGCTGGTCCAGGGACCACACTAGTGAGGGGAGTGTGTGGAGCACCCTGGCTAATGCCTTTTCCCCACCCTATCTGGATGCCATTCACTCTAAGAAACCTCTCTGCACTCAGATCACAAAAGCTACCTCGTGGTCTGCCCTTGGCTGAAGACTTCCCAAGGTCGCTGGACACATAGATTACAAAGTTCAGACCCCACTACCAAATCAGAGGCATGTGTCAGGAGTTCCACATGATGCTAGCATCAGCAGCATCCAACAACTAGCATACATGAAACAGGTACCATGTGCCAGGCATTATACCTGAACTCTTCTAGAATCTTAAGCTGCAGCCCTTCTAGCCTGTGCAAGTCTTTGAGATAATGCACGCCAATCCTGAGCACAGTACCAGGCAGAGCCAGCACTCAATCACCAGTAGCTGTTATAGCTATTGATTTTTCTGTACCTTTGCAATTTATCTTCACAACTCCTTAAAACAGAGGTGTAGCTGTTAGCTATTGCTGCGTAACAAACCAACCCCAAACCTAGCAGCTTGAAACAATATCCATTTATCCATGATCGCCCATGAGTCCATGGGTCGGCTGGATGTTCTGTCTTTCTGGGAATGTCTCAGCAGATATTGGCTGGCTCACTCTTGCATCTGTGGTCATCTGGAAGGTTGGTGTTCTGGAAGGGGGTCAGCTGGGACACTTCATGTCTGTTGCATATGGCCTGTCATCTTCCAACAGGGCAGCCTGAGCTCTCCCTATGGGGAATCACAGGGTCAGAGAGAACAGAGTGCACAAGGCCTCCTGAGACCTAGGCTCAAGACTGATGTATTATCACTTCTGCCCCATTTTATGGCCAAAATAAGTCATGTGACCATCCCAGCAACAAGGGGTGGGGAAATGGACTCCGTCTCATCACAGGAAGAGCTATAAAGTCACATTGCAAAAGACACATACACAAAGAAAGGTGAAGACTTCGGGCCATTTTTTACAGGCTTACGTTGTCCCCTCTTGCTAGATGAGGAAACCGAGGGTCAGAGAGGTTCAGAGATTTGCCTGAGGTCTGACAGCAGCTGGGAAGGGACAGAGCCTAGCTCTGCCTGACTCTGGAAACTATATTCTTAACCTCTATTTCAGACTCTTCTCTGCATGCAAAAAAATAAAATACATTTTGGTAACTCAATTCACCAAAGGAAGAGGATTTTCAAATATTTTGACATCTCCAGTGGATGTTTTTGCCTGCTCTGGCTCCTGTGCCACCCTCTGCCCTCTAATCACAGGCCTGTTTTCCATCACCTGCTCTCCCTTGCCTCCTGAGTCTTGCAGCTTCAGGCAATTTATCTTTCCCTCTTTTTTTAATGGTCTCTTTAACACAGGGTTTTCTAACAAGACAAATTGAAGGGCTTGGGCATCAAGCTGAGTTTGTGCGTGCTCACAGAAGGGGGTGCAATGAGGAACAAAAGGGAGCCTGGAGAAGAGACAGGCACAAGCTGAGTGGTTCCCCCAAATTCTGAAATTGGAGAAGCTTATATCTTCTGGCTCCCTTTTTGCCCACTTGGGGTTTAAAAGAGCACTCTTGTTCCCAAAATCTAGTGGCTCTTGTCCTGCATTCCCCAGACTTCCAGAGCTCTGAAAATATATTTGGAACCTCCTTGAAATGAGTTGTAATATTTCAGCTAGTCTAGAAACTCAGGCAATCTAGAATTTTAACTTCACTCTTCTGTAACTGAGTATAATTTCTATTACAGCCTGTGTTCTTCCAGGTGGCAAAAATAGAATCATAGTTCATTTAGGGACGCCTATCCACTTTCTCTAGGGCTGTGCCCAAATTCTGGGGGGATTACAGTATGCCAACTTGATTGTTTATCAGTTGCATTGTTATCAGTTGCTACCTAACAAATTACCCTAAACTTTAGCATCTTAAAGTGACAATGAACATTTATCATGTCACATGATTTTTATGAGTGAGGAATTCACAAGCAGCTTACATGGTTGGCCTGGCTCTGGGTTGCTCATGAGGTTGTGGTCAGATATAAGCCAGGGCTGCAATCTCATCTGATGGCTTGACCGGGGAGGGGGAGGCTCCACTTTCAAGGTGGTGCACTCACATGCCCAGCAAGTTCATGCTAGCTGTTGGCTGGGGGCCTCTCCACAGGGCTGCTCAGATGTCCTCCTCACATGGCTTCCCTGAGGACAAGGGATCCAAGAGGATGAGATAAAAGCTGCAAGTCTTTCGTGGCATAACCTCAGAAGTCATACATCACCTCCTCTGTACAACACTGATCACACAGGTCGTAATGATACAATGAAGATGGAGGCTGGGCATGGTGGCTTGCACTTGTAATCCCACTGCTTTGGGGAGCTAAGGCAGCAGAATCACTTGAGTCCAGGAGTTCTAGACCATCCTGGGCAACATAACAAGAACACTGTCTCTAAAAAAAATTAAAAATTAGCCAGATGTGGTGGCATGTGCCTGTAGTCCCAGTTACTGGGGATGCTGAGGCAGGAAGATCGCTTGAGCACAGGAGTTCAAGGCTGCAGTGAGCCATGATCATGCTACTGCACTTCAGCCTGGGCAGCAGAGCAAGACCCTGTCTTTTGAAAATAAATAAATAAAATAATAAAGGAGGAGACTGAATGAGGGTATGAATCCCAGGAGGTGGGACTCAATGCAGCCCACCTGGGATGCTGGCCTCCCATAGGGTGTCAGGAATAGCGTTCCTCTGGTTCTTGATGGTGTATTTATCCCACTGGCTTCTGCTGAGATGTTCTTGCTCATGTCTGACGTTGGGTACATTGCAAACACCCTCCTTCACTCCTCACCTTAAGCCCTTTATGCTCTTTCAAAGGATGCATCAGTGTCTGTTCTGCAACTCAGAGAGTCTTTTCTGTTCTTGGAAACAGGGAGGCTTCACTTTTGCATCCTTCCATATCTTTTGTCATCTGCCCAGACCTTGGTTGGCTTTTCAAATTCGAAAGCCAAGGATTTGATCTGGTCCCTATCTGCTTTGTGCTGTGTCATTCTTTCCCTGAGGCAATAAATGCCGCATGGTCTGGCTGCTGCTGCCTGAAGGAGGACGCTGGTCACAGGACATAAATTATTGCATGGAATTAAAAAAACACACACATACAACAAGACCTTAGTTAATATTCCAGAATATTTTTCTGCGACACTGCAAAAACAGTTGGTGAATATAAGTTGTCTTTCTTCATCATCTCTGTTCGTTTCCACTGTGACCCTGTCCTGGGGTATCTAAAACATCCTCATTTTATAACTGAAGAAACAGAGTCAGAGAGGGTGGGTGACTTGCTAAACCCATATTCCAGGTGGGTGGCTTGTGTGTAACTCAACTCCAGGTTTTCTGACCCAAGTCAGCACTCTTGCTCCAACTGTGCTATTTCTTCTCTGCCTTCTTTTCCCCTCTGAAATCTGCTTAAGATTTTTCCTAATCACTGAAAAGGTACCTTCTTGGGTAACTTAAGAGGATTTGCAAGCTAAAGAGAAGACCCTTGAATGGTGGGATTTTATGCACAGGGCACACATGGGAGAGAACCTGAAGGGACACAGGATCAATTCAACACCCCCAAAATTATACACCAGGTCATCTCCTGCTTCACCCACAAGTAAGGCTGACCTTTTGAGTGGGAAGGATTCAAGACAGAGGGCAAGAGAAACAGATGGACTCACAGACAGTGCAGCAGGAGAAAAACAAAATCAGAGTGATCCTTTCCATCGTCTTGCAGCAAAGAACCTCTCCAAGGAGCATCAGCGTCTGAATTTGATATCAACTCTGGAAGGTTATTAAGTTTGATCTCCTAATAAAGAACAGATGGGAAATGGAAGAAAACCAAAGATCAAATATGCTTTCCATATTTTTTGCCTAAATGAAAAGAAAAACTTGTCAGGAACCATTGATCGCCTTTTGTGAGTGTCACATCACCAGTATGGGATTCCCGAGGCAGCAGGTGTGTTTCCTCGCATGGATCCAGGCCTGGCTGCAATGAGCAGAAAAAGCAATGGTTTCCAGGCTGTAGCTGAAGGGTGGAGGGAGTTACCCCACAGCTCCCCCGGAGTCTGAGGATCCATCATCTGAAGAGTGAGGGGCACAGATTATGGAGAAACAGAACCATGGCTTCTAATTCTGGATCTACCATTATATGTGTGACTTTAGGCAAGTCATTCAACTTATCCAAGCCTCAGTTTCCTCATCTGCAAGGATCTTTGAGATGATTTAAATAAATCGCTGCAGAGTAATTGTCTTGTGGTACCTATTTAAAGAGAAGTGGTAATTGCAACAGAGAGAAAATTACGTGTTCACTAAATGCTGTTTTATATTCATCCTTCCTGGATGCACAGAAAACTACCTCTCCCTACCTTCTTCCAGCTAAGGGGTCATATGACTGGCTTTGTGAATGGAAGCGATGAGCATCACTTCATACCAAGGAAGTGTACAGTCCCCATGAGATTTTCCAATCTCTCTCATCCCCTGACACAGCAAATGAGGCGTCCTCAAATTGCAGTGCAGAAGCACACAATTTAAAAAGCCTGGATCACTGAGTCACCACATGGATCATAGCTGCCTAAGCCCACAGTGGACTTTAGAGGGGTGAAAACTAACCTTTGTTTATGAGATGTGGGGCTGTTTGTTACAGCAGCCCAGCTGATGCTGACTAATTTACAAGTGATTATTATTATTGTTATTATTGTTGTGTTGTGTCTAGAAGGCAGTTATTTAAATTCAAATAGATTCCTTAGGATTGTTAAGTAACTGACCTAGATGAAATACACAGGTTGCTATTTAGCTCCCTGGTAGGGAGCAGAGTGTAATACAGCAGGAAGATTTGCTAGGGAAAGGGGATAGAAAGGTCTTATCACAGAGAACCATAGGATTTGCCCAAACTCAATGGGAGGAATTTTAGCATCCCTTTTCACCATATCAAACATATGATGTTTGCTTCATTTTCATTCATTGCCCTTCATCTCTCACTCCATCCTCCATGCACCCACTTTTAATCACCTGGCACCCTCTCGCTGTCCTGGTCACATACTGGCCCCTAATGCCTGATACCAGGTGTGGTTATGAGACTTTTTTAGTCAGCGGCACCCCCATCATCCTCCTTGCCCCTGCTGATGTCCCACCCTGGTATGAACCATTGTCTCACAAGAGGAGCTTAGACACATTAATCAAACATTAATCCGGAAAAAAGAATAAAGATTATTTCTTGACATAATTGAGCCGGAGAGTCCATGTCCCCGGATCATCATATCTCAGAATCAAAGAAATGCAAAATCAAAGAGCTATAGAAGTTGAGGATATAGTGCTAAAGAATCAAAGAATACTAAAAACCATAGAATCATTCAAAAAAAAAAAAAAATCCCACAGGACTGTAGATCCCAGCAGAGCCTAAGAGTGGAAATTTGGCATGTTAGGCCTGCTCTACCCTCGGGCATCTATTTGCATGAGGACTGCAAGCTGGAAGAGAAGCAAGATTTGTGCTTGGGATCCTAAATGATGGAGAAGACAAGGCAAGATGTCTGTGCCTCCCTTTGGTTCGTATAAACCAACTGGGGAATCCATGTCATCCTTTTATGAAGCTACACTTGTCCCTTGACAAAGATTCTCTCGTTGACCAAGTTCTAGTCAGGCCCCTCTGAACCCTCTTCTTGGCTAAGCCTTGACCTTGGCACCTGCCTTTGCTGAGCCTACATAGCCCAATTGTAGTAAGAATCCTGCTAAGTTGGTTTGGGGAGAACCATCCCCCACCCCGATGTCTGGTCATCCTTCATATCTGGTCAAATCCCTCATCTTTCCACTGTCCCCCAGGTGATATCTGTTCACCTTGGCCTGTCTTCAGCAAGAATTCCTCCTACATTTGATCTCCCCTCTTAGTAGTTTTCCATCTGCTTACCCTTTCCCTAACCCACCACCCTTGATCATAAATCTTCAGTTGTTGCATTTGAAGTTGAACCTAATCTCTCTCGCCTACTGCAATCATCTTGATACCCAACAAGATAGTCCTAAATAAATTCTTCCTGTTTTCACATATGTCAGAATAATTTTTTCTTTAACACTCTTCAGCCAGTGTGCTGTGATCTAGTGAGAGTCAACCTTTGTGTGTGTGAAATTTTTTTCAAATAAAATCCAATAAATAAAATGAGTTGAGCTGATCATGTTGAAAGTAGGAAGTGAACGTGAAATTCTGTGCACCTCATTGTTGGCCTCTTGTAGTTCCTTACATTCCTTGGGGACCCCAAGCACAGTTAGAAAACCTCTGGGGAGATGGGGTGACCCTGCACAGGGAGCTGGACTGTTGGCATCTCAGTGCCATTGCTGCTTCCTGCCACATACTCCCCTGTATCATGAGGCTAGATAGAGCCTGGAAACTATACTTGCCCAACTGCATTGTCAGTAGAGTTCCAGTTCAGTTTCCCCATTGTGAAGTACTCATGTGAGACCTGGAAGACAGGAGAGAAGAAGAAAGCATTATTGTTCTACTAGCAGCGGGACTTTCGCAGAAAGCAGACATATGGTGTTTTCCAGCATCTTCTGGACATTTTCTCTTAAGTAACCCACATTGGTGCTGTAGGCAGCTGAGGACCTCAGTAGTAGTGCTCTGTAGGAATCCCTGCACACCATGCTATCCTAAATGCTGCAGCATTGCATTCCCTGTATTAAATCTCTTCCTGATTGAAATACCTAGAGGGGTTTCTGTTTTCCTTATGCATCCTGATGAATACAGACAGTCAGAACACATGGCTTCTAATTTCATTTAGAGGTTAAGGTGGGTTGGGCTGGTAATGGGTACCCACTGATAAAAGCAACAATAATAGCAACTCTTACTTTTTTTCTGCATGTGCAAGACACTATGATGTGAGGCAATTTACCCAACCTGTCTTATTTATGAGACGACCCTGTTTTTGTTTGTTTGTTTTTGAGACAGAGTTGCCCAGGCTGGAGTGCAGTTGCGTGATCTCAGCTCACTGCAGCGTCCGCCTCCTGGGTTCAAGTGATTCTCCTGCCTCAGCCTCCCAAGTAGCTAGGATAACAGGCGTCTGCCACCACGCCCGGCTAATCTTCTGTGTTTTTAGTAGAGACAGGGTTTCACCATGTTGGCCAGACTGGTCTTGAACTCCTGACCTCAGGTGAGCCATCCACCTTGGCCTCCGAAAGTGCTGGGATTACAAGCGTAAGCCACCGCGCCCGGCCAAGATGACCCTTTAAGAAAGACATTAGAAGGGAATTTCATACCTCTCCCCGACTCATCTGCCCTTTCTAGTAACCATTTTTTCCAGCTCTCAACCAGAGAAAAATAAACTGAGATCCTTATTTGGTCACTATAAAATATATCCTGTGCCACATTTGAGTTATGCACAGGGTTACTGTGCCACAAAATCGGCACCCACTTGCCTGACTCTCTCTAAGCAGAGTTTTATCCCTGGGGAATCTCTGGCCATCCCCACTGGTCTTTATTTGCTTGATATATTTGGTAGGGTACACGCATTTAGGAGCCCTCGCAGATCTGTCCATCTTTCTCTCCCTACAGGCAATCCTGAGCACACAGGTCCCAAGATGTATATTTACACTGGGAAATCAGAAATCTCACTTGAACCTGGAGCTGAAGAATAAAGAATACTTTCTTCCTCATTTGATTGTCATTTGTCATGCATCGAACCTTTGTCAGCCCCAAACCCTGCAGGGATGGGGAGATAAATGGCAGATCAGAATTAGGCATTCCACGATCACCTTCCCATTGCTAACAAAACTTACTCCCAGTTGCTACTGGAAACTCCCGTTGCTGACAACAATTAGCCCCAGTTGCTACTGGAAAGCGCTGATGCCCAGGGAAGTAAAGCAACTAGCCTAGTGTCACACAGCTAATAAGTGGTAATAGCCCAGATTTAGTCCTGCCAATCCCATTTCTGAGTCTGCTCACTTCATTACTGCACTACTGTTTTTTTTTTTTTTGTATGACAGATAGTGGTTTGGAGGCTGTGAGGAAATTGTGTAACCCTTCTGGGTTGGAATTTTCCTTTCTGTCAAGAAAGAGAGACATTTTCAAGGTTGCTCTGGGTAACAACACCCTGAAATCTCAAGACGATGAATTCCTTGATACAAATGTCAACACCCCTGTCTGCTCCCTACACAGCCTGGCATATGGTAGGAGCTTAATGAATGTTTCACTTATGACCAGACTATCTCCCTTACCCTCAGTGGGCATGAGTCTGCCTTTGTTGCTAATTCTACATTTGACTCCTAAAAGCACCAAAAGCAGGGAGGAAGGACAAGAGGGGAAAAGGGAAGATTATTCCCACTTTATTTTTAGTTTAAATAATAGAGATAAAGAGGGAAAGACTGAGATAAGGGGGTCATCTTTCCCTCCCCCTTTTTAAAGAAACCTTAATTTCTTTTTTTTGTACTTTTTTATTATTATACTTTTAAGTTTTAGGGTACATGTGCACAACGTGCAGGTTTGTTACATATGTATACTCGTGCCATGTTGGTGTGTTGCACCCATTAACTCGTCATTTAACATTACATATATCTCCTAATGCTGTCCCTCCCCCCTCCCCCCACCCCACAACAGGCCCCGGTGTGTGATGTTCTCCTTCCTGTGTCCATGTGTTCACACTGTTCAATTCCCACCTGTGAGTGAGAACATGCGGTGTTTGTTTTTTTGTCCTTGCAATAGTTTGCTGAGAATGATGGAAGAAACCTTAATTTCTGCAGAGGCAAGTCCTTTGTCTTTCCACCTGTGACTTCCCATTTCTAATCTGCAAAATGGGTACCTAGCACCTACCCTCCTTACTTTGCTAAAGACATTCAACCATGACCTTCAAATGTGATCTTGCCACTTCTACACTGTGGAGCCTTGGAAGGGCAAGGCATTCTGCTTCTCAAGCTTCACTCTCCTCTCCTATAACATGGACCTCATGTTCATGCTCACGCCTACCTCATCCTGCCATTAAAAAGATGAAATGACACATAATGGAAAAAAGTCTCTGCAGCCCTCAACAGGCTGAGCTGATGTGAGCAATGCTGATAGCAAGATTCTGAATGCTTTTCCCCCGAGGACTCAAGATGACTTCCAAAGCACCCCCAAGCTCAGTCCCTCATTTTATCCTCCTAACAACCCCCTAAGGCAGCCGTCATCACATGCACTTGGCAGGTGAGGAAACCAATGCCTGCAACTCAAACGGGGCTCCAGCCTCAGCACCATCACCCTTTTGCTAGACAACCCACCCTGCTCTGAGCCTCGGTCTTCCTCCCCTGTGCAATGGGGCCAATATCTCTCCTCTGCAGAATTGCTGCAATGTGGTTTCCGGCACATCCTAGGTGTTCACATGTTCTTGCTCCCCCTGGGAGGCTCAGGCCTTGCCTAAGGATACCCCGCACTTGAGTGTGGGGCACCTGGGTCTTGAACTCAGAGCTCCCAAGATCCAGTTCCACCCCCTCTGACTGCAGAAGGCGCTGCCCCCACGTTCTCGCTGGGTGTCCCTGGGAAATACTTCCATTGTAGTTCCTTGGGCTTGAAGCAAAAATTAAAGTTGCTGACAGCCTGCTCACCACCGTGCCGATTTGTAATATTGACGAATCAGGAGCCGGGCCTGGCTCCGGCTGTGGGTACAAGTGCCCAGAATATTCATGAGCCATACTACCGTTCCCTGATGGCATCACTTCCTCTTTAGGGTGCCATCATTCCACCACACATCACTTGTTCCAACGTGATCTTCCGATGCCACCCACACAGCCCAGCCTGGGCAGACACCCCCTCCTGCCGAGAACTAAATTCTGGGCCACAGTGAGGACAATTGGGTTGTCATCAGTGCACGGGGATATCATGGGACAATTAAAGGGCCTGAGCTCCCGGCAACACCTAGCAGGAGGTGGTCTTCATTCTCCAACTTGGAGCTCTGGTCGAAGAAAGCAGCTTCTCATTCAAGCCCATGGAACAAAGCGACAGCTTGGTAACCCCCTCTCCCACCCTCCAAGGCCTGACCTGGACATTTTGGGAATCAGGGACATATTTCTCAATAAATATCCTTATCCCAGGAAGAGGCGGCCTGCCTGTCCTTGCACCCTGCGAAAGCTTGTCTGTGAGACGACATGAGTTGCCGTGTGCTTTTCTGGTTAAACATTTATACTACAGCTTTTGGAGATAAATGATACATACATGTGTCTGCATGATTACGATTAAATATAAAGCAGATACACAGGCGGGAACCTGGTCGGCCTGAAGGAAATGAAACCCGGGGGCACAAACGTCAGATCCGACAGGTGCTGAAGGGGGGATAATTAAGAGCATCAAGGTTGACCCACGGCCAGTCGGGTCCGAGGCCACTCCAGCGGAAAGCAACCACCTGCCTCCCATCAGTCCCCTGATGAAGCTGGATAGACACACTGGTGGCTTTTCTCTTCTTGCCTTCTTTCCATCTCTTTCCCCTTCTTCCCTCTTTCTTTCTTCACTCTCCAAGGCAAAGCCAGCTTGGGCAGCCTTCCCTACTCATCTCTGCCGCACCCCTCCAAATCTGACTGCATTTTTAAATTGTATTTGATTAGGTTTTACGAGCTGACTTGCTCGACGTGGCACAAGTCGCAGTATATGTCAGAGGCCTGGCAGAGACTTGAATTGAAATGATTCTAATTACGTGTGATAATTTTTGCATTCCAACATAAAACAATGTTACCAAAAAAAATCCCATTACAATGGTTAAAAGACAAATCATTTAGCAAGTCCCTTTCTTTATTACTTTATTAGACAATTTACAAGGCAACATTTTGAACATTGGGACCGGGCGATGGCCCAAGGCTACCCAACTGTAAGTTGCACTAAGAAAAGGGAGTTCATATCTCGTCATTAGTCAGAGAGTCAAATGCAATCACGGGGACTCCAATTGGCTTGTTAAATTAGCCACCGTTTCAAATCACTAGCATGGCAGAGCTTTGCAAAATGCAGGGAGCTCCGAAAATTAGCATTTAGCTGCCACCCAAGATGTTTTAGAATGCCTCCTCCAAGCAGCATCCAAGTACCCCAGATTCCCTGCCTGAATATCCCCCGCACCCGCCCATCCCCAGCAAATATCATCCCGCCCCATTCCTCGCAGCTTGGTCATGTGACCTGTTCTAGCCCGTGAAATCAGAGCAGGGGTGATTTGTGTCACTTCTGGATAGAATCTGCAAGACATAGTGCATGCTTCTCTGAATCTCTTTTTTCTCTCCCTTCGGACTAGCAATGTCCACTGACCTGAGTTGTGGGTAAAAAGTATTTTAAGCAAAGCATCAGCCACTTTTCATCATGTAATGATGAAAGTGTGAGTGATGATTGAATGAAAAATAAACCTTTGCTTTTTATAGGGAAACTAACCTTCCTGGTTTTTGAAAGTCCAAAGGATTTCCCGAGATGCATGACTTTCAGTTCTAAAACTGTGACAGTCCCAAGTAAATTGCTTTGGGGTGCCTGAGACTGAGAGGTTTCCTGGAATGCAGGAGTCTAGTGCTAAAACTAAGAAGTCCTGGGCAAACCAAAACAAGTTTTGGTCACCCTATTGTGTCCGGAATTGGTTCCTTCCAGTGGGTTCTTGGTCTCACTGACTTCAAGAATGAAGCTGCAGACCCTCGTGGTGAGTGTTACAGTTCATAAAGGAGACGCATCTGGAGTTGTTGGCTCCTCCAGATGGGCTCGTGGTCTTGCCGGCTTCAGGACAGAAACTGCAGGTCTTCGCGGTGAGTGTTACAGCTCATAAAGGTAGTGCGGTCCCAAAGAAAGAGCACCAGCAACGTTCACTGCAGAGCCAAATAACAAAGCTTCCACAACGCCGAAGGGAACCGGAGCAGGTCGTAGCTGCAGGCGCCCGTGGCCTGCTTTTATTTCCTTATTTGGCCCGACCCACATCCTGCTGATTGGTCCATTTTACAGAGTGCTGATTGGTCCATTTTACAGAGTGCTGATTGGTCCATTTTATAGAGTGCTGATTGGCTCATTTTGACAGAGTGTTGATTGGTGTGTTTACAAACCTTTAGCTAGACACAGAGTGCTGACTGGTGCGTTTACAATCCTTTAGCTAGACAGAAAAGTTCCCCAAGTCCCTTACCCGATTAGCTAGACACAGAGCGTGCACTGGTGCATTTACAAACCTTTAGCTAGACACACAGCACTGATTGGTGCATTTACAATCCTTTAGCTAGACAGAAAAGTTCTCCAAGTCCCCACCTGACCCAGAAGCCCAGCCGGCTTCACCTCTCACTATCTTTGGAAGCCACAGATAATTTTGGAGATGTTTGTTACCTCAGCATAACCTGGACTAAGCTCACTGATACACTCTCACTTTACAAACAAGGGAACCAAAGTTCAGAGAGTCAACAGACTTGGTAAACATAGGGTGGCATGAAGGCAGAATGGAGATTGTGCAATCAAATGAGTGGAGGTTTGGGGAGGTCAAAGAGGGAGGAGCACTTACAGCCTGAAGTTCAAGACCAGCTTGAGCAACATAGTGAGACCCTGTCTCTACAAAAACAAAATTTGGAATTAGCCAGGCATGGTGGTGCGTGCCTGTAGTCTCCGTTACTTGGGATGCTGAGGTGGGAGAATCACTTGAGCCCAGGAGTTTGAGATTGCAGTGAGCTTTGATCACACCACCACATTATTCCAGACTGGGCAACAGGGTGAGACCCTTTCTGTCAAAAAAGTCAAGGTTTGTTTCCTGGCTCTGCTGATTACTGGCTATACTACCTTGGGCAAGTGTCACAGACTGGTTCCTGGGAAGCAGATGCTGGGGCAGAGTTTAGTGAGCAGGATGTTTAGTAGGAAGTGTTCTTGGATCAATACCTTTGGAAAAGAGGAAAAAGAAGCAGAGTTGGGAACAGGGAGAAGTTGAGCCGTGGTGAATGTTCAACAAAGATCTCAGCCAATCCTATGGGGGGCTCTGGAACTGGATGGACCTTTGGAGCTGTCTCAAGTTGGTATAAGGGGGTCGGGCCTTTAGCCTCTTGCATCTATCAGTCATTGAATATGGACTGACCCTAGAAGGGAGTGAACTTGGGTGATGCAGTTTTCCTGAGCTGGGGCAGCCCCAAAGAGGGCAATTCTCTCAGCAGTTATAAATAAGTCCTTCCAGCCAGGCATAGTGGCTCACACTGCAGCCCTAGCTACTTGGGAGGCTGAAGCAGGAGGATCACTTGAAGCCAGGAGTTCAAGGCTGCAATGAGCTATGATTGCACCACTGCACTTCAGTCTAGGTGACAGAACAAGACCCTGTCTCTAAAAAGAAAGAAAGAGAAAAAAAATCCTTCCTTCCATTAGATGAGTCTAGGCTGTGCATCACAGCCTTCAATACGGTAAGTTACTCAGACACTGTGACCCCCAATCCTCATCTGCAAAATGGGACAAACAGTTGATGTAGAATGCTAATACTGTGTGGATAATTTCTTGGATACTTACCCTATGCCAGGCCCCAAGTTAAGAGTTTTATATGCACTTTAACACATGGGGATGAAGGAACTAGAACATGTAAGATTCTTAGAACAGTGTCTGGTACACCATGATATATTGTAATAATTATTAATATTAAAGGTATCCCACTTGTACAATTGCAGCTATCTCCTCACTGGCCTCTGCCTCTGCTCCCAGTTCTTCCCCTCGTGGTAGGCAGAGGGATCTCTCAAAAAAGGCAAATGTTACTACGTCACTCTTCTGCTCTAAACTCTTCCATAGCTACCTATTACCTTCTAGATAAAGCCCAAGATCCTTCCCATGTCATCAAGGCTTTGCTAATCTCTCCCTGTCTACTCCCCCTACTTCCAGCCTCATGGCCAGGGACATTTAATGACTTTCCATTTAACAGCTTTTCCCAGCCATACGCTCTTCTCTCCCACATGGGGAATTCCATCTTGTCTTTCAAGACTCAGCAGAGGCATCATCTCTTTCAGCAAGCCATCCCTGACCCCCAGGCAGGTCAGAAACTTCCCTGAGACCCCTATAGCCTTCCTGGCATGCTCCAACCATGCTACTTGGATTCTTTTTTATCGACTCATAATAATAGTACATATTTATGGGGCACAAGTGATAGTCTGATGTATGCCTACAATGTGTAATGATCAAATCAGGGTAATTGGGATATTGGGGTGTCCATCGCCTCCACCATTTATCATTTCTTCTTAGGAATATTAGTGTTGGGAGCATTTCAAACCTTCTCTTCCAGCTATTTTGAAGTATACAATAAGTTATTGTTAAGACTAGTCCCCCTACTGTGCTATTGAACACTAGAACTTATTTTTTCTATTTAACTGCATGTTTGGACCCATTAACCAAGCCCTCTCCGCTCTGCTACCTGGATTCTGACAATCCATTTGTGAGCTCCTCTTTCCCACTGCACACTGAACTTTATGAGGCTGAGGCAGCAACAGCATTTTTGGATTCTAAGAGAGATTGTCTTTTTTAAAGCTCCGAACTCCCCCGTTTCATCTCGGGGCCCAACAAACAATTGGTGGTCAGTAAACACTCAGCAGATGAATGAATATTCCGCCCAGCCCTGTAGAGGATGAACATGGGAACTAGGAATCACTTCTCCACGTTTCAGTAAAACCTACCTAGAAATTCAATTGGAAACCCTTGAAAATTGGCTGCAAATTTACTAACCCCTAGAGATGCAGATGAACGAAACCAGGCAAACGACTTCTATTGTCATCGGCAACGGCTGTTGTGTTTTGAACAAGCATGTTTGTAACTGCAGACTGGGCCATGCGCTCTAAGGACTCAGAAACAAGCAGAACTATCACCTTCTGGTGTTGCTATTGGCCCTGGCTGGCCACGTGGCCCTGCGAGAGTCACTCCCCACTCGGAACCTCCGATTCTTCCCCTGTAACATGAGGGAGGGAGACAAGCTGAGCTCTAAACACACGGACTTCCCTCTCCAAACAAAACAAACGAACACTGTTTGCACAACTCTTTAGCTCATCAATCTGTGGCTCCTGTTCACTGCTGGGAATGTCTCTGTGGTTCAGTTGCTAGCTCCTCTCCTGGCATCAAGGCTCTCTCCATCATGCCACCTTCCTTTCTAGGAACATCCCAGGGTGCCCCTTGCAAGCCAGAGACATAGCAAAGGAGCATCTCCAAAGCCAGAGACGTAGCTCACGTGCCACCACCCTCAGTCCACACCCTGTGCTGTGGTCCTCTCCCCCAGCAATGATTCCTTTCCTTCAATGTGCTCCGGGCACCATGAGGGCAGGAACGTCGCCTCGGCGTCTCGGAATGCCCAGGGCCTGGAACGATGCCAGGAATACAACTGATGCTCAAAAACCACTGTATCATGTTTATTTCATTATAGGCCTATCATGGGTTAGGTCGTGTCCCCCAAAACGATGTCAAAGTCCTAATCCCCAGGAACTGTGAACGGGGCCTTGTTTGGAAATAGTCTTTGCAGATGATGGAGTTCAGATGAAGTCGTTAGTTAGGGTAGGCCCTTGTCCAAAATGACTGTGCCCTTATTCAAAAGGGAGATTTGGACACAGATCACCATAGAGGGAAGACAATGTGAAAACGTGGAGAGAAAGCTGGGAATAAGGCCATCTACAAACCCACGAAACCCTGAGGCTGCCCGAGGTGCCAACACCTGGGCTTCAGACTTCAACCTCCAGAACAGAGAAAGAACACATTTCCATGTATAAGCCGCCCAGTCCGTGGGTCTTTGTTTTGGCAAAGGCCTGTCTCTGCCCTGAGTAAGTCGAGGGCAGGACTGTGTCTGACTACCGGCTGTGTCAGCCCAGGACTGTGATATGAAACATTCTCAGCTCAAAAGAACAAGAGCCCCACCCCCAGCTGCCAACTCTCCAAGGGGACAGAATTTTCTCTTCCAATGGCCCAATCCCCAATATTCATTTAAGCAACATTAATATGCCAGACTGTAACCAATGCCACACAAAGATAAGCCTTGTCTGCGTGTGTGTGTGTCTGTCTGTCTGTCTGTCTCCCATGCTGGTCTATGAGCCCCTCAGGGCCATCTCTGATTCATTTCTGTGCCCTCCAGCACCCAGTACAGAGCCTGGCACACAGCAGAATTTGTCTGTTAAATTATTTAATTGACAAATATTAATAACAAGCTCTTCGCTGATGTTAGGCTCTGAAAGGCTGGGATTCCCTTGGAAGATGGTGAGGGAGACACAGGAAGAGGGAGCAGGAAATCAGGGTGAGGGAATGCCACCACATAAGCCACATAGATGCACACACCCAGCTGCTGTCTGCAGCCCACTCTTGACTTTCTAAAGCAATGACACATGGATGCAGAGGGGCCCAGCTTTGATTCAAATGCCAACTGCTGAAAGTCCCGAGCCTAGACATCTCACATTTCTGAGCCTCAGGTTCCTCACTGGTAAGATGGGGACATAATGCTGGGAGCTGCGCTGAGGATCACAGAGGCCATTACGGAGACCCTCACCCCCGTTTTTTCCTCGAGAATGGCCAACATTAAGCATAGGTCTGGCATACAGCAGGTGCTCAATAATAGCAAGTCTTTTTTGATTTGTCTTGCCCTCCTAAGAACACTGGGAAAGAGACCGTCTTGTCTTATTTTACATAGGAGAAAAGTCATTTCCTAAAGTCACCCAGATGGGCAGCGTAAAGCCGGATTCAAACCCAGGTTTGCCTCCATCTGAGCTCTGATCAGCACAAGCTTTCAAAGTGTGCACTCAACGAGGACAGATTCTTCCAGACTATTTCAACTGTTGAGTCAGGGTCCCTCCGGCCCAGACTCAACAATGCAGAGGATTCTCAAAGTTCAAGGCCACCTGCAAGAAGTTCCCAGGCATCCTGTGACTGAACCTCCAGACACCCTGAGTAAGAGCAACAGACGTGGCATGAGGGTGATACTGGGGCCTCAGCATCAGTGGAGCTGCCCAGCCAGGCTGCAATCCCCCACACAGTGTCACTTACACCAGTCACCAGCGTTCGCCGGGAGCAGACAGCTGCTAACACAGAGAAGGCTCGTTATTCACTGTGGCTTAGTCACCGGCACCGGTTTCTTTCTGAAGTCACGGGTATTTATGTTTACCCGAGGCCTCTCTCTGACATAAAACATTTTGCACGCTCATCCTCCTGGTGTGGAGTAAAACGCAGGAGCTGGACCAGGCTCTGCTGTGCCCGTGACATCAACCCACTCAGCCATCATGGAGTGGAGGAAGGAACATTGGACCTGGGTTCAGGGCCTGGATCTACACGGACTCACTGTTTGTCCTTGGACAAGACACTCCTCCATCTGGGCCTCAGTGTTCCCATCTGTAAAATGGGGTGGGATGTACTTTAGAATTTCTTTCTTTCTTTTTTTTTTTTTTTTGAGTTGGAGTCTCGCTCTGTCTCCCAGGCTGGAATGCAGTGGCACGATCTCGGCTCATCACAACCTCCACCTCCCAGGTTCAAGAGTTTCTCCTGCCTCAGCCTCCGGAGCAGCTGGGACTACAGGCGCACACCACTATGCCTGGCTAATTTTGTATTTTTAGTAGACATGGGGTTTCACCATGTTGGCCAGGTCTGGAATTCCTGACCTCAAGTGATCTGCCCGCCTCAGCCTCCCAAAGTGCTGTGATTACAGGCATGAGCCACCGTGCCCGGCCTGCTTTAGAATTTCAAAAGGCCCTTCTTGCTACAAAACTGGACAATTCTACTGCGTAGTAAGTGCTTACTGCATACAAGACACATGCTGCTGAGATGGGGAAGGAAAGTTAAACTGCCCGCTTTGCATGAGACGCTGTGCTAGGTGGAGGAGAGGATGGTGACTGAGGCAGAGACAGAGGTAGCTGGTCCTCGTGGCACACAGTCCAGGGTTTCACAGAGTGCACCCTATCATTGATTCACCAAATATCAGAGGAGCAGGCAGGGATGAGCTGGCGTCAAGCCCTCTGTTACCCACTCCTGCCCTCCCTTTCGGGGCAGAGCCATTGTTCAGGAGGCTGGAGCTGTGGCTATCTAAAGGGAGACGCATAGGCTCATAGCGAAGATTCTGGACTTAGAATTCCGATGCTGGGGCCAGGCACAGTGGTTCACACCTGTAATCCCAGTACTTTGGGAAGCCGAGGCTGGAGGACAGCTTGAGGCAAGGAGTTTGAGACTAGCCTGGGAAACATAGTGAAACCCCCTCTCTACCAAAAAAATATAAAAAATTAGCAGGGTGTGATGGCATGAGCCTGTCATCCCAGCTATCAGGAGGCTAAGGTGGGAGGATCACTTGAGCCCAGGAGGTGGAGGTTACAGGGAGCAGAGCTCCCACCACTGCACTCCAGCCTGGGTCACAGAGTGAGACTCTGTCTCAAAAAAACAAAACAAACAAACAAAAAAAACAAAGAAAGCCCACCACTTCCCACTGCATGGGCTCAGTCCTGTTTCCTCTGCTAGAAAATGGGTTCATTCCTCTTCTTACCTTGAGGGGTCAGTGAGCACAGCACAGGAATTGACACACGCATGGTCCTTGCGTCAGGACCCGGCCCACAGGAGGTGGTCAGTAAGTAATGTCCACTCTTTCTTGATCCCTGTTGCCAAGGAAGGGAGAAAGAAGCTTGAGGCCAAGGGGTGAGGTCACTGGACAGCCCTTGCCCATGAGCTTGAGCCACTCACCTGCCTTCTATGGTCTTGTCACATCCCCCATCCAGTACCTATGTGTGGAAACCCGCCCTTCCCACAGACACCCAGTGGTCTGGGATTTTATTCATCTCTTTCATTGACTGATATGGAAACTGAGGCAAGAGGACAGAGCAACTTGCCCAAGATTATTCAGCAAGATGGGGCATCATAGGAGCTGGATTCTACAAATCTTTATTCAGAGTGCATCCTCCCCTCCTTCCTCCTCTTCCTCCTTCATCAACACCATCTCTTTACTAACCACTCCTTCTAGACCAGGTTCTGTGCTCGGCCTTTACAATCTGACCTCACCAAATCCCATCAAGTAGATACTTGGACTAGCCCATTTTACAGATGAAGAAACAGAGACTCTGTGAGGGCAAGTGGCTTCAACCAGAACTTGGTCCCTTCTAGTGACTTCCCAAGCAGGCTGAGTCTTTTAGAAACCCCAGTACCACAACACTCACCCACACCCTTTGCACTGGGATAATCATGCCCGGCCATGACCGAGCTCTTACAATGGCCAATACACTGTTTCGACACCAACTGAGTCCTCATGAAAACACCCCAAAGCAGGCACTACTATTATCCCTGTTTTACAGAGGAGGAAACTGAGGCTCAGAGAAACCAAGTCCCTTCTAAGCTCACCCAGCAAGTGTGGAGCCAGATTCAATGCCAGAGCCTGTCCATTGACCCCAACACCATGCTGTGTCCATAGGGTCTCTGCCTAGAGCCACAGACAAAATAAGCCCTGTCTGGAACTCTGCGCACAGCCCTGGTCGCTTGGGTTCTCTGCATGACAACATCAGCCTCCATCTGGGGAGGTGACAGCGGGCTGAACTTCAAATTTCCACCTTCAACACCAAAGAGACAACATCGATTCATTCCCCCAGACCCCAGCAGGCATTAACTGAGCACCTGCTAGGAGCCAGCACCTGCTAGGGGCCAGGCCCCAGGGAACACAAATACACAGAGAGAAGCAACAGCCAGGGAAACAAATTTCCGTAAGGATACTGGAGAAGTAGGAGGCTACACCCATGAGAAATGGGTGATGTTCCCCTAGTGGAGTGTCTGTCTATCTGTCCATCTGTCATCTGGAGGGGCAGGTGGGGCTAAGCCATTTCCCAGCCCCACTACCACCCAGCACAACCCAGGCTCTGGGACAGGAAGCCCCACCAGCCGGCAAGACCCAGCTCTCCACAGCCAGGCTTCAGCAGAGCCATGACCCGAGGTCTTCTCATCTCCAGCAGCTCTGCATTCGGTAACTGCCCTGCCACCTGCTGCCTTCTGGGTCAGAATCAATTTTCTCCACCTCCATCCACCAGTGGACAGCGCCCTCAGCTTCCTGATGCCCCGAACATTCCAGCTCTGAGGCCCATGCCTGGCGGGGGAACGGTCTGACCACCACCCCACCCACTGCCTCTGCCATCCCAATGGGAATCTATGTTGCAGAGCTCTTGTCTCAGTTATTAATAACCATAGTAACAATCTTTATTTCAAAGCACTCACTAAGGGTCAAGTCCATAGTAAGGGTACCCGGCTCAATTATTTTATCCTCACGGCCACCTTGGAGGCAGGAACAATAAGTATCTCCACTGGACAGATGAAGAGACTGAAGTTCAGAGAGTAAGTGGTGGGTAGCCAGATTTCAGCCCAGGCCCGCATGGCTCCAAAGCCCCCTGCCCCACTGAGGGCCAGAGCAGGTGCACTGCAGAGAGGGCTTTCCTGAGGTCCTGGTAGCAATGGGGAGAAGGCTCACTTTCCCCAGCATGTCCCAGAAGGATGCCTGAAGATCCTCAGGCCCAGAGGCCAGGAGCTCCTTTCTGCATTGCTTTTCAAGGGGGAGGTGTATGGTCTTGGTCAAGTGGCTTCACCTGTCTGAGCCTCAGTTGCGTCACCAGTACCAAGGAAGGTGATAACACCTCCTTTTCAGGTGCCTTTTCCTAGCTGGGATCTTCACTCATCTCTGAACCCCCTCACAGAATCCACATCAGATAGAGTGGCTGTGGGAACCAGGAGAGACCCAGCAGAGACGATGGGTCCACCTGAGCCACTGCCTCCCTCTGCCTGACAGCCCAGTGATCCCTTCTGCTTCACCCTGAGGCTCTTGCAGTTTTCAGCAGGACAAAGAAAAACTGTGCTTTGAGTTAAGACACTTGAAAAAAAAGTTCATTTGCACAGGGAGTCTCAGGGACTCCTAGGCATGCATCCCAATACCTGCATCCCAAGGGCAGGAACAGAGCTGTAAGTCCTGGGTTCAGAGCCTCACACCATGCTGGGGAGGGCGGAGAGCTGGGGCCTCTTCTCAGGGACCTCACAGGCCATTGTCATCACAGCTGTGTTTATCAAGCATCTTCCATGTGTTCGGACCCCCTCGCTTAATCTCACAGCCACCTCAAGGGTAGGTGTGATTATCTCCATTGTACAGATGAAAAAACTGAGTCTCAGTGGCAGTGAACCAAGGAAAACAATAGCCCAGCCAGGATTGGAACCAAAATTTGTTTATTCCAGGGTCATTGTTCTTCCCCACAGCTCCACACCCTGACCAGCCTGAGACAACCACCAAGTCCTGACCAGCTCCTTCCACAATCCCTGTGGGGGAGCAGATACCTGTCACTTCAGTGCAGCAAAAAGAGGACCAATTTTAGAGTCCCACAGAGCTTAGTTCTGAAAGACAACACCAGAAACACAAGCACTAAAAGAGAAACACGGGTGCATTGGACTTCCACTAAAACTTAAAACTTTTGTGCTGCAAACAAAACCGTATAGTAAAAAGACCCTCCACAGAACGGGAGAAAATATTCCCGATTCTTATATCAGATAATGGATTTGTATCCAGAATATATAAAGAACGCTTACAATTCAACAATCAAAAGACAACCCAACTTTTTTTTCTTGAGACAGAGTCTCACTCTGTCGCCCAGGCTGGAGTGCAATGGCACAATCCTGGCTCACTGCAACCTCCACCTCCAGGGCTCACGCGATTCTCCTGCCTCAGCCTCCCGAGTAGCTAGGATTACAGGCATGTCCCACCGTTCCAGCTAATTTTTGTATTTTTAGTAGAGATGGGGTTTCACCATGTTGCCTAGGCTGGTCTTGAACTCCTGACCTCAGGTGATCCGCCCACCTCGGCCTCCCAAAGTGCTGGGATTACAGGCGTGAGCCACCGCGCCTGACCAAACAACCCATTTTTTTTTAAATGAGCAAAGGATATGAATAGGTATTTCTCTCCAAAGAAGATATACGAATGGCCAGTAAGCAAATGAAAAGATGTCTGACGTCCTTGGTCATCAGGGAAGTGTAACTCAAAACCACGATGAGATACACTTCCTACCCCCTAGGGTGGCTGGAATCAAAAAGGCAGATAGTAGCCAGTGTTGGCAAGGATGCAGAGAAACCCAAATCCTCATACACTGCTGTTGGGAATGTAAAATGATACAGCCACTCTGAAAACAGTCTGGCAGATATTTGAGCAGTTAAATATCATGTTACCATACGATCCGGCAATTTCACTGCAAGGAAATTGAAAATATCTATCCACATAAAACCTTTTCACAGCATTATTCATAGTAGCCAAAAAGTGGAAACAATGAGCAAATGAATCAGTAAAATGTGGTATATCCATACAGTGGAATATTATTCTGCAATAAAAAGGAATGAAGTACTAATGCACATTGCAACATGGGTGAACCTTGAAATTATACTCAGTGAAATAGGCCAGGCACAGAAGGCCACATGTTACATGATTTCGTTTGTATGAAATGTCTAGAATCTACACAGAAAGAGAGTAGATTAATGATTGCCAAGGGCTGGAGGGATTGCTAACAGACAGAAGATTTCTTTGAGAAAATTTACTAAAATGCTGTAAAATTGAATTGTGGTGATGGTTGCAGAACTATATGAACATACAAAAAAAACTGAAATGTATACTTTACATGTGTGAATTCTATGGTATGAGAAGTCTAGTCTCAATAAAGCTGTAAGAAAAAAAAATTCCAACTCTATCAAACCCCAGAGGTATGTGTTCTTAGAATAAAGGTTTCTCAGCTCCAAGTCTCAGTTTCCTCCTCTGCAGGATGGGCTAATAAGCCACATCGCCTTGCGTGAAAATCAAGGAGACAGCACAGCTGGGGCCCAGCACGTAGTGGGCTTCACTCCGCACGAGGTTCCTTCCGCAGACGGGAAGGGAATGGGGGTTGCCCAAGTAGGGCGCACGGCCAAGGCCGTTGCTGGCCCTGGACGGCCAGACGGACCGGACGGAGGAGGAGGCTCACCGCCCATGACATGATGTAGATGGATGGCTCGGGCCATCCGTCAGGCTGGGAGCGGGTGGCCGGGGAGGAGGCCGTGAGGGAGCCCATTACCTTACACGTGTTAACAGCGCATCCTTTGTACAGACAGCCGCGCGGGCGCGGGCCAGGGCCGCTCCCCACATTGTCTGGGCGCCGCGGCCGCGCGGTGATGAATGGGCCGCGCGCGCCCGGCCGCCCCCGCCGCCGCCAGGGTACCACGGGCCGAGTGCGACACCTCGTGGCTGTTTACAGAACTGCGGGCTACCGGACGGGCACAGAGGGCGCAGGTGGGCCCCCCGCGACTTGCCTTTAGTGGGAAGCTCAAGATACTCTGTGCAGAACACTTAGCACAGAGCCTGGTGCGTCATAGGCCCTCAAGAAATCCAGATCATAATTACAACCACCTTTATTTTCAAGAAGAAAAAAAAATAGCTAAATGAGGTTCAGAAACGGGGTGGGGGCCAGGCGCGGTGGCTCGCGCCTTGTAATCCCAACAATTTGGGAGGCCAAGGCGGACGAATCACACCTGAGGTCAGGAGTTCGAGACCAGCCTGGCCAGCATGGTGAAATCTCATCTCTACTAAAATACAAAAATTAGCCGGGCGTGGTGGCGGGCGCCTGTAATCCCAGCTACTTGGGAGGCTGAGGCAGGAGAATCACTTGAACCCGGGTGGCGGAGGTTCCAGTGAGCCGAGATTATGCCACTGCACTCCAGCCTGGACGACATAGCCAGACTTCATCTTAAAGAAAAAAAGAAAGAAAAGAAACGAAACGAAATGGGGTGAGGTTACCAAAAACTGGTTAGCAAATAATTTTTTAGTATATCAAAGATCTCTAGGGGATAGATTTATCTTTTTTTAAAAAATCACTCATTATTCATTTGAAATTTACTTTTAACTGGGAATGCTGTGTTTTTGTGCTTATGTTTGCAAACCTGGCAACCCGATAACTGGGTGCCTTTGGACACAGCAGTCCACCTCTCTGCTTCTGTAAAATAAGAGAAGCAAGACTCTATCCCTACACGTTTACAGCAATAACTACAGGCCTGTTGTGCAGATTAAATGAGAGGATACAGGTAATGAATATAAAGAGGATCAAGGTCACAGCCGGTCAGGGTTAAAGTTGTCATGTCCCTGATCACACCCTATTTGCAGAGTTTAGGAAACAAAAGGAGTCCAACAGCCACTAAGTTTAATGTGACTCCAGGCCTTTGTATGTTCTGTGTCCTGCTCCTGGATGACCCTCCCCTCTCTAATGACTCCTGAAGGTTCTCTCTGACGCTCTTCTTCCCAAATCGTAATCCCAACACACATTTCCTTGGAGCTCTCATCTATTTCATCTCAGACTCCTGCCTCTACCTGTCTTCTACCTGCAGGGAGAGGCAGCATATTACTCCTCCTTACCTGGCCTGCCTGGCACATAATAGACATTCAACTAACATTTGTGGAATGGGTGAATGTAGACATGCCTCAAGGCTCAGAGAAGAATACCTTATATCATGTGGCGTGACAATGCCAGAAGGTAAGACCATGAGGGTGGGCTCTGCCCTGTTCCCCGGCATCTAGTAGGCACCTAACAAGATTGGTTTAATTTAATGCAAACTGCTAACCTGACTGAGCTCTGTGTCTAACGCGCTGTGCCAAACATTTAATAATTTAAAACTTTTTATTTCCATAGGTTATTGGGGAACAGGTGGTGTTTGGTAACATGAGTAAGTTCTTTAGTGGTGAGCTGTGAGATTTTGATGCACCCATCACCCAAGCAGTATACACTGCACCCAATTTGTAGTCTTTTATTTATTTTTTTTTTTGAGACAGAGTCTCACTCTGTCACCAGGCTGGAGTGCAGTGGCACCATCTTGGCTCACTACAACATCCGCTTCCCGGGTTGAAGTGATTCTCCTGCCTCAGCCTCCCGAGTAGCTAGGACTACAGGTGTGCACCACCACCCCCAGCTAATTTTGGTATTTTTAGTAGAGACGGGGTTTCATTGTGTTAGCCAGATGGTCTCGATCTCTTGACCTCGTGATCCGCCTGCCTTGGCCTCCCAAAGTGCTGGGATTACAGGCATGAGCCACTGCACCCAGCCCAATTTGTAGTCTTTTATCCCTCACCTCCCTCCCACCCTTTCCCACTGAGTCCCCAAACTCCACTGTGTCATCCTTATGCTTCCGCATCCTCATAGCTTAGCTCCCACTTATGAGTGAGAACATACAACGTCGTGCCAAACACTTTAAATATTTTCTCAGCTATTAACTTTTCACAATGACCCAGGGAAGTGGTTACTATTATTGTGCCCATTGTACAGATAAGGAAGCTAAGGCACAGCAAGTTGGAGCCTTTGACCAAGATGATGTAGATGTATATGGAGGAATCGCACCTGAACCACAGCAGCTGGATCCGGTGCCCACCCTGAAGTTACTCAAGGACTTCAGAGAGACAGACCTTGACATGAACACAGTTTCCAACCTTCTCCAGTGAATGACCTCAGCAAATCTCTTCTCTCTGAATTCCAATTCCCTCCATTCCTAAAGTGGAGAGAATGAAATTTCCAACCACACAAGATGGTGGTAAAGAACAGAAACTGTTCATGGAAAATGCACAGAGCAGGTGCTCAATAACTGATGGTCTTCCTGGAAAATGCACACAGCAGGTGCTCAATAACTGATGGTCTTCCTGGAAAATGCACACAGCAGGTGCTCAATAACTGATGGTCTTCCTGGTGGTCACTGAAGCCATGGGAAAGCAGCTTCTTAGGGCCACCCATTTGCAAAACAGCACTTTGTGGTTGCTGATTCCTCATAGAGACAGAACAATAGCTGGAGAGATTTCCATTAAGATTTTCTCCAGAAATCAGTGCCCCTGGCAAGCTGCAGGGCTGGGGAGTGCCTCTAAGGTACCCGGAGTTCCAGTCCACAGGTGAAGGCTGGAGGAAAGGGGGGTAAGAGTAAGGCAGGGATGTCTTCAGAGCCCCAGCCAAGTCCCCTCCCCAACTCCACGCAAAGGACGGAGGAAGTGGGATGAAATGGGGGACACTTTGGGGACTTGAGGCACAGTGGGGTGACATCTTGTCTGAATCAGGATTCCTTCTGCCCCCATCCTGCACCACCACCAGCCAGTTTCTGTCAATTTACTCTTCCTACCTAAAATTTCACTGGTTTCTTACCTCATTCATTCTTTATTCATGCATTTATTCAATAAATTTCAGTTGGGTATCTGCTATGTGCCGGCACCATCCATTCTTGGCACTAAGGATTCAGTGATAAACAGACTTGGTTTTTGCCTTTCATGGGGCTCACAGACTAAGGTTGGGGCAGGCAGGGGGTATGGAAGAGACACTAAAGGTATAATAATTAGATCAGAGTGACAGGAAAGCCAAGGGGGCTGCGAGCACTCAGGAGATCAAGGAAGTCTTCCTGGAGGAGGTGACATTTAGGTGGAGATGAGGAGAATGAGTGGGGGGTGAGTCATCCAGGGGAGTGGGGCAGAACGCTCCAGAGAGAAGGGGTTGGTAGGCAAAGGTCCCAGAGTGAGACTGAGGACCTGCAAGGGATGAAGTGAGCATGTGCCAGCACAGGGAGAGATGAGGCTGCTGAGGGAAGCAGGGCCAAGGTGGGTCTTGAAGGCCCTGGTGAGGATTTATGGCTTTTGCAAGGGTATTGGGGAGCCACCGAGGGTTTTATGCAAGTGGAGTGGCATCATCAGATTTCCAGCAGCATTAAATATAAACTCTTCTCCCACCTGCCCCCTCCCAGCTAGTATGGCTCCTCTCATGCCCTCTACTCCCCTTAACCAGGCTCCTCCTAAATCCCCAATGTTACGCTCTCTAACCTGGCTACATCTTCCGCCTAGACATGCGCATCTTGGGCTGCACCAGGGCACAACGAAACAAGCCCAGGTTTGGATCAAACAGATCTAGCTTCAAACCTGGCCTCTTCGGCCTCTGGACCACCTGGATCAGGTCCCTGACCTCTCTGAGCCCCAATTTGCTCATCTGTAAAATGGAGATAATCACTGTCCACCTCTAACAGTGTCCTGAAAGGACCTGGCTCTGACACTTACTGTTTTATTTCATCTGTTCCAGAAGTATGCCACCTCCTCCAGGCAGCCCCCCCACCCCTCACTCCTCCAGTCCTCTGAACACCAGAAGCACTTCCTGTTTGTCCCTGCCCCCAGGTAACATGGGTAGAACATAGTTAGGTGTTAAGAGGTGCATCCCTCCCAGCAATCAGAAACCATTTGGGGTCAGAGCCCAAGGGGTCTTTCCCAGCAGATTCTCGGAGTCTGTCTGTCCAGGGACAGGACAACTCCTTAAAGCAGTAGAGAGATGGACAGACAGACAGAAGGGCTCTGGGGAGCTAAGTGAGGTCCCAGCGAGTGTCGAGTGTCGAGACTCCATGTGCTCATTTTCTGGGGTGGATCAGGATCTGGGAAATCACTTGGAAAGCTGCACCTCTTAGGCCAGACTGATGAACAGGCTGCCAACTTACAGTGGGGAGCACGATCCCCTGCTGTGACTGCATCCCACAGATGGTGGCTGAAGGGCACAGGCCTCAGCAAGTGATGGAATGGGGTGCCTCAGGCAGGAGGGGAACTGTGCCTGGCCCCACCCCAGCAGAAGTGTCCCACATGTCCACCATTCCTGCTCTCAGGAAGCCAGGGTTCCCACCCCTACCCCCAACAGTCTCCCACTGACACCTCAGATGCCCACCTTCCTGCATCTCAGCAGCCCTGGACAGCCAGGAAGAGAGGCTGGCTTTTGGGTTTGCATGTCACAGGGTTGGGGGGTGGTCAGGATAAGTCCTGGGGCTCTAGGGGGGCCCTTGAACACAGAATGCAGAGGGCTGGGCAACGTAGTGTCCCCCACACTGGTCACCTCTCCCAGGCCTCTTCCTCAAGCACACCTTAGACTCCCCACCCCTCTCTGAGCATCGGTCTCATCTGCACAATGATGACCCATAATTCATAATATTCTGAATTAATAATTCCAGTAATGTTGACACCCCCACCCCCACCACCAATGTCAAGAGTCTGGCAGGAACATCAGTAACCATAGCTACCAGCAGCACCCACTTAGCTCCTGGCAAGTTCCATAGAAATTCCACAATCTTTTTGGGTAAAGAGACTGACCAAGGTGAGGGAGTCACTTGACTAAGCCCAGGTTACCAGTAAGAAGAGATCAAATGAATAATGGCCCCCAGGGAGTTAACACTCACTAGGGGCCCAGTACTATTCATTTACCTGAAATGCTCAGCTAATGCTCAGTCACCTTGTGGATTGTTATCCCTATTTTATACAAGAGGAAATTCAGATTCAGGGAGGGAAAGTAATTTGCACAAGGTCACATAGCAAATTAGAAGAAGGGCTGGGACTCAAACCTAGTTCTCTGGATGTTAAGACTACTGGCAGAATTTCTAGACGGGGTGAGAAGGAGACACAGGATGTCCCACCTAGACCAGCCTCAATCCTGCACCATGAAGACACTTCCTTCCTTCTGCCCAGAAGTTGAGTCATTTCTCCCTTCCCTTTTAAAGGTGGATTTCTCCTCCAGCTCCTCCCTGCTCCTTCTCCCTCCCCCAGCAGCCACCCCACTTCCCTGAGCTGCCTCCCTCCCCCTCTCTCTCCCACTCTCCAACACAAAGAGTTGTCAAGGTAACCACATTGCCAAGGACTCTCTCTTTGTCTGGGGCCCTGGGAGGAAATGCATAAGCCAAGTCGCTGCTCACTGACCCCAGATGACCCCCACAGGGAAAGACAGCCCTGGACCACCTCTTCAAGGCCTGCCTGCCCCACCCCACCTATTTCAGCCGACTGCACCCTGATAGCAGCTCCAGGTGGCACATTCCAGGTCCCAATGTGCAAGAGGCTGAGGACTTAGAGGAAGTGTCTTGGGGAATAACTTCCTGGAGATACACTGCTAGAAACACTCGGGGAAAGGAAACAGCAAAGAAAGAGCACACTACGTGCTTGGTACTGGGATGGGCATTGCAGATGGTACAGAGAATAACATCCACTATTGTGCCTGACACTGCAAAGCACCTTGGGTGACACTGACCATAGCACCTACTGAGTGCTTAGGCCTTTGCTAGACACTGACAGGGCACTGAGCACAGCCCCTACTTTGTGCTTCCCTCTGTGCTAAGATGATAGAGAGGTGCTGGCCATGAGATGAGTTTGAGAAGGAATCTCTGAAACGCAGGTGTTTGAGTCAAGCCTTGAAAATCCTGGTTGAATACACAATGAATAGGGTTGAAGACATTGGACAGGGGGAAAATCAATATTCTCGGAGCTAAGCAGTAACTATGGACCCAGCAGGTCAGGCATGTCCCTTGCTTTAAACAGCAAAGTCAGGATTTGACATCAGACTCGTCTGATTCTACGTTCCCTTCCCCACTGTGGTGGTAACTGATGATGTTGCAGGTGGTAGAGTCTCCATCAGCCTGAGTCTGTGGATGAGGAGGATGTGGAGCGGAGCCTCCACCAGCTTGGTTGGTGAAGACTTGGTTTTTGCCCTTTGGTTTTTCCCGGAGGCATACACTGTGCACACAGAGCACAAGCACCAAATCAATCTTGGATTCTCTGTGCCATTAACACCTGAGCCAGGCTGGGCACGATGGCTCACGCCTGTAATCCCAGCACTTTGGGAGGCCGAGGTGGGTGGATCACCTGAGGTCAGGAGTTTGAGACCAACCTGGCCAACATGGTGAAACCCCACCTCTACTAGAAAAAAAAAAAAAAATTAGGTGGTGCACGCCTGTAGTCCCAGCTACTCAGGAGGCTGAGGCAGGAGAATTGCTTGAACCCGGGAGGCAGAGGTTGTAGCGAGCTGAGATGGCGCCACTGCACTACAGCCTGGGTGACAGAGCAAGAATCCTTCTAAAACAAACAAACAAACAAACAAACACCTGAGCCACTAGATTCCCTAAAGAACTAAAAGTAGAGCTACTATTTGATCCAGCAATCTTACTGCTGGGTATCTGCCCAGAGGAAAAGAAGTCATTATACAAAAAAGATATTTGCACACACGTTTATAGCAGCACAATTCGCAATTGCAAAAATATGGAACCAGCCCAAATGACCATCAGTCAATGAGTGGATAAAGAAAAGGTGATATATGGATATAGATGATAGATATAGATATAGATATAGATATAGATATACCATGGAATACTACTCGGCCATAAAAAGGAATGAAATCAAAGCATTCGCAGCAACCTGGATGGAATTGGAGGCCATTATTCTAAGTGAAGTAACTCAGGAATGGGAAACCAAACATCATATGTTCTCACCTACAAGTGATAGGTTAGCTTTGAGGACACAAAGGCATAAAAATGATAGAATGAATTTTGGGGACTCACAGGGAAGGGTGGGAGGGGGTGAGGGATAAAAGACTACACATTGGGTACAATGTACACTGCTGGGGTGAGGGGTGCGCCAAAATCTCAGAAATCACCATTAAAAACTTATTCATGTAACCAAACACCTTCTGCTCCCCAAAAACCAATGGAAATAAAAACTAAAATTAATAAATTAATAAAAAAAATTTTAAAAAACCTGAGTCACTGTAACTGAGAATTTAGGAGGTATTAGTTATATTGCAGCATATCACAGTCCACTCTGACTGTTACATCATCAGACTGAACCAAAATCCTGCGGCTGGCCCTCCTTGGCTATATTGGGCCTTGAGTCTCATCTCTGAATCAATCACTGTAGGCTGAGGGCAGCAGTACTCGATTGGCTCTGACCTGGTTCACTGGCCATGCTTACTTCCAGTGATGGAGGAGAAGGAGTCACCTCTACCTGTGTTGTTGGGCTTGGCATGGCCAAGGGTGGCTTTTCAAGGAAAATGGCATGCTGTTACCAGAAAGAGGAGCGGTTGCTAAAAAGGAGATACGAACAGGTGTTCACTTTGAGGGTCTCATAGCCAAATGCTGTGCAAGAGGTTCCTACGCTGAATGGGAGACAAGTTCCCAGGCTGCTGCTTCTTCTTACAAGTCTCTGAAATTTGCCTGGAAAAAGATTCTATTGATATTTTCTGGGTAACGTGGCTTCTTCCCTCAAAGAAGTCCTTTGGTTGCTGGGAGGCCTGCCAGGCAAGGGGTTGGCTTTCCCCAGGAAGGGTGGAGAAGACTAGGCTGGGGTAGGGAAATCAAGGGCAGAAGGAATGGCCAGCTGCCCCTAGCTGCCCAGGGAGAGGGAGGAGGCCAAGCTTGCTCAGAGCAATAGTTGGAGACTAGCGTGGACACCCCTGTGATCCTTCTTTCTAAAACCTAGATCTTTTCCCTTCACTTCTTTCCTTAAAAACCTTACATGGCTCCTTGCAAACTAAAATCAGCATTGATTTATATGCCAGGCACTGAACAATGTATTCCATTTACATTGTTATTCCCCCTAAAACTTCATAAGCAGCTATTAGGGTTTAGAGTTTTGACTCATGAAAAATATGAGCAAATGAATGCTCAGAATCACAAGTGGCAGACCCAAGGTCACAGAACTCAAAACAGAGCTCCTAGTCTTCATCCACCCATTCAACTTACCTTAAAAAAAAAAAAAAAAAAAAGCTATAGGCCAGGCACAATGGCTCATGCCTGTAATCCCAGCACTTTGGGAGGCCGAGGTGGACAGATCACGAGGTCAGGAGTTCGACACCAGACTGTCCTATATGGTGAAACCCCGTCTCTACTAAAAAAATACAAAAATTACATGGGCATGGTTGTGTGCCCCTATAGTCCCAGCTACTCAGGAGGCTGAGGCAGGAGAATCACTTGAACCTCAGAGGCAGAGGTTGCAGTGAGCAGAGATTGTGCCACTGCACTCCAGCCTGGACAACAGTGAGACTCTGTCTCAAAAAAATTTTTTAAAAAAAAGCTATAAAAAGTGAAAAAACAATCTGATGAATACAAAAAGAAATAAAAGAGATAATTAACCTTTACTTGCCATACTCATTCCAGCTACTCTCCCAAGGAAGCACCATTAACTCTTTGTTGAATATCCATCCTGACCTCTTTCTATGGTCAAGTAATATGTTTGAGCATTTATTATGGGCCAAGAATGTGCCAGGGCATTAGAGGTTATTTTCAGAGAGATTGCTTCTCAAGGGTGTACAAATTCCCATGCAATTCCATCTATTTTTAAAATAACCTTAACCAGTCAGAGTATATGGCTGAAGAAATTGACAAGTAAACATTTATTGCTAAAACCCAATAGATCAGGTCCCTTTGCAGCTCCAAATTTCCCAACAATCCACACTTCACCTAGAAGAAAGCCAAAGCCCCTGCATCCACCCAGAGGCCCTACAGAATCTGGTCCCTTGGTCACCTCTCCAACTTGGACCTCACCATCTGCCACCCTCTCCCTTCAATTCCTCCAGTCATATCTCACTTTTTTTCACAAAGCCCCCAGCACGTCCTGCCTCAGAGCATTTGCACCTGCAGATCCCTGTCCCTGAAACACCCTTCTCCCAGATACCCCCAGGGCTCACATCCTCGCCTCCTTTGAAGTCTTTGCTCAATGTCTCTTTTCCTTAACTAAACTGGACTCTCCCCATCCCCAACAAACACGCCACACCCATTTTACCTTCTTTGTTTCCTCATAGCATCTATTACTGTCCTACATAGTATACAAACCTTGTCTTATCATTTCCACCACTCACTAGAATGTAGCTTCAGTGAAGGGAGGAATGTGTGTGTATTTTGTTCCCAGCTGAATCCGCAAGGCCTTAGAACAATGCCTGGCATACAGTGGGTGCTTCACAAATGTTTGTTGAATGACTCCATTAATTTAAAGAAGCCATAGTTCAGGCAGCAACATGGCTCAGACAAGATTGAATAGTTTTTAGAGCATGTGGACCTCTTTCTTTTTGGAGCCGGCATCCAGCACTGTGAAACTTGAAAAGATCAGCATGCCAGAAGGAATGCAGGGGTTAGGGGAGGAGTCAAAGGGGATTTTCTCCCAAAGTCATTTTCTGCAGATCCCCTTTCCCAGTTTAGCCCAGGGTTGAGGAGTGACATCCCAAATCAGAGGGACCTCAAATCAGATATCCTCAACCCATCCCTGAGTGACCTCCTTTCCCCTGGATCTACCAGAAACAGGAGTCCTAGAAAGTTGAAAGTCAAAAGCGGGGGTCTTTGGGACCCAGCTTTCAGGGGCAGCTCAGGCTCATCCTGAGGCTGGCGCTGCGGGCTCAGTTCTCCAAGTATGATTTATGCCTATGGCTGAACTTTATTTTCTACTTTTTTGGATTCTGCTGTGAATTTTTTTCTCCTTGGCCTTTTCCTGGGTCAATGCAGTCCTGATATTTGATTTACTGTTAACAGTATTGACTGCATAGGATTGAGCCAAGAAATGGAAGAAATTGCTTTTTCTCTCTTTCTATCTCCTGGTTGACAACTCAGTCTCAGCACTGGGTTTAGCCAAGCTCTGTGAGAGCCAAGGGAGGCAAAGGGAGTGGGAGTGTTGTGGCTTTGCAGCTGGAAGGTGACCCTGGGAGGAATATGAGCAAGGAATTGTCATTGTAAAGGTCCTGTGGCTGTTTTATCTTCTAAACAAGATAAAGATACAGAGGGGTTGTGTTTGGAGTATGGGCTTCAAAGTCAACTAGCCTTGGGATTAAGCTGTGTGGCTTTGGGCAAGTCACTTAACCTCTCTGAGCCTCAGTTTCCCCATTCCCAAGACAGATGTAATAATCTCCTCCTCACAGGTGAACTTACAGTGATCATGCATAAGAAACACTTTTAATCAAACCTGAGTCATTCTAGGAGCACAATTTATTGTACCTATTACTGTCGCCACCATCATCACCATCATCATCATCATCCTCACTCTATTATTGTGTCTTCTTTGTTTCGTCCAAATAAAGAAACAAGCACTCATTCAATTCCATGGAAAGGACTTGAGAAGCCTAGAGACTTTTTTTTTTGAGACGGAGTCTCGCTCTGTCACCCAGGCTGGAGTGCAGTGGCTCAATCTCGGCTCACTGCAAGCTCCGCCTCCCGGGTTCACGCCATTCTCCTGCCTCAGCCTCTCCGAGTAGCTGGGACTACAGGCGCCCGCCACCACGCCCGGCTAATTTTTTGTATTTTTAGTAGAGACGGGGTTTCACCGTGGTCTCGATCTCCTGACCTCGTGATCCGCCCGCCTCGGCCTCCCAAAGTGCTGGGATTACAAGCGTGAGCCACCGCGCCTGGCCGAGACGTTTAAGTAGTTGTTTATTGTGGTAAAATATAACAAACATAAAATGTATTGTTTTAACCATGTTTAAGTACACAGATCAGTAGCGTTAAGTTCATTATTGTCAACTATCACCACCGTCCAGCTCCAGAATTTTTTCATCTCGCCAAACACAACTTCTGTACACACTAAACATGAACCCCCCATTTCCTCCTCCTCACAGCCCCAGGCAACCACTATTCTACTGTCCACCTCTATGAACTTGACTGCTCTAGGCACATCCTATGAATGGAATCATTCAGTATTTGTCCTTTTGTAACTGGTTAATTTCACATAGCATCATGCCTTCAGGGTTTGTCTACGTGTAGCATGCATCAGAATTTCATTCCTTTTTATGTCTGAGTAATAGTCTACTGTATGGATATGGCACATTTTGACTATCCATTTTTCTGTCGATGGACAATTGAGTGTCTGTCACCTTTTTGCTATTGTGAATAATGCTGCTACGAACGTGGATGATAACACTCCCTCTTCTCCAAAATGAAGATTAGGCTGCAACTATTCCCTAGTGCTCTCAGCAAATACTCAGAGTTTCTCCTCTTGACTGTACGTGAAGTCACACCCAGGAAATACCATGATCAGAAACAGACACTTTCCTGCACTCATGGTGTTCACAGTTGCATTGGGGAACAAATAAATCCACACCCAAAAGGAGACGTTGCTGCCAACTGTGACTATGTGCTATGGAGGGAAAAAAAGAGAGGCTTTTGGAAGAGAAGAAAGATAAAGTCCTGCTTTACCTGGACAGGAAGGATGCTCTTAGAAGGAGCCTCCAGGGTAAGAAGAACTTCCCAGGAAGAAGACAAAAGGCCATCTGAACTATGGCATGGGGTCTTTGCCATTTATTACCCACTGAGCAGGAAGTACATGGCCACAGTGATTTATAGCAGTGTGCTGGGTGCAGCTCATACCAGCCCACAAGAGCTAATCATTAAATTTTCAGGAATTTTATGAGCAGCTTGTGAAATGCAATCATAAAATTAAATTATATAAGCTTACAATTATATGGAGTACACTAGTTATTAGCGTGAATTGTACCTATATGGTTGAAACACATATAATGGTATCTATGCATCTCTCCCCAACTCTACATTCAATGACGTCACATTGGTAGCTTGAAATGAGCCACAATGGGAACATTTACACCAGGGATATTGGCCAGTGCTGCAAATCAGGGTTTGATCATTTTGTTGATTGTCTGGATTTAAGAAAGTGATGTACAGAGTGTTAATAAGACAGGTTAAACTTAAAGGTATTGTGTGTCTGTGGCAATTATATTGTGAATATTACAGACAATTGAGGTAGCATTCTTCTGTTATTTAAAAACCATTACAAATAGTCCCCAACTTAGCAATGGTTGGACTTAGAATTTTTCTGAGTTTATGATAGTGCAAAATCAAAAATGCACTTACAATATTCGACCTACAGTATTTTCAACTTACAATAGGTTTATCAGAATGTAAGCTCAACATAAGTGGAAGAGGATCTGTATTCAGTTCAGCAAAGAAGTTGTTCACGTCATTGACAATGAATGAAGTACCAACGTATGTCTTTGTTGTTGTTTTTGCCTGACTCATTAAGGTAAACAAAAATATCTACCAGCATTCATGTCAGAGCTACCTTCGGAGAGCCGCTTGTTAAACATTTATCAGCACACAACTGAGGCATTACAGTGCCTTTCACATGAAAAATCAAGAACTGTGGCTATAATGAATTTTTTTTATTATTTCTAGAAATGGAAAAGCTTTTAGAAAATATTTCTCAGTTAACATTAGTGAGCCATTAGGGTGGTTCGAGGTGGGGGACACTGAGACAGAGTAACTGAAATTGAGGCTTGTCTAGAAAATTCTCAGATTCGTCATCCTCGGAACAGTAGCTTGAAACACAACCCTGGACAGGACGTGGTGGCTCACGCCTGTAATCCCAATACTTTGGGAGGCCAAGACAGGTGGATCACCTGAGGTCAGAGGTTTGAGACTAGCCTGGCCAACGTGGTGAAACCCCGTCTCTACTAAAAATACCAAAATTAGCTGGGCGTGGTTGTGCACACTTGTAATCCCAGCTACTCGGGAGGCTGAGGCAGGAGAAGTGCTTGAACCCTAGAGGCAGAGGTTGCAGGGAGCCAAGATCACCCCACTGCACTCCATCCTGGGCAACAGAGTGAGACTCCGTCTCAAAAAAAACAAAACAAAACACTACTCTGTTATGTCCACTCATTCAATTCCATGGAAAGGATCTGAGAAGCCTAGAGACTTTTTAAATATTTATTTATTGTGGTAGAATATAACAAACATAAAATTTATTATTTTAACCACGTTTAAGTGCACAGTTTGGTAGCGTTAAATTCATTACTGTGATTTGACTGATTGATAGAAGGGGTGATGGGTCGATTGATTCCAGTTCTACCACCAACTTTATGCATAAACTCAGGTAGTTTCCTTTTGCCTCACTTTCCTCCTCTATAAAATGAAGACAAGATGCTTTCTCTGACTGCATCTGAAGAGGTCTGGGAATCAGGTACGGGATGATTGAGTTGGGATTTGCCTGGATGGAAGTGATAGACACCCAAGGTAAACACGCTTGATGGGGAAAGGAGAGATTCATTGGTTTTCAACATTAGTTTGGATACTGAATAGTTCAAACATTCAAAGGAAAAGTTTTCATGTTTCTCCCTTTCTCTGTTCTTTCCTCAACTCATCACAGTGGCCTTAACTCTCTCCTACTCCAGACACATCTTCTCTAATGTGTCTGGTACCCTCCCTACAAACCTCAATGGAAAAAGAGCTTGTGCTGCCAGTTTCATAGACCCGTCTCACGGATAGGGCTCTCATTGGCTCTGCTTGGGTCATGTGCTTGCCTCACGGACCAATCACTGTCACCAGAGGGATTGGATGCTGTGATTGGTCAGCCCTGGACCACGTAACTAACCACTTTCTGTGGCCACGGTGAGCAGGGTCTATTTCTAGGAGAAGGACAATGGGAATGCTCTCTAGGTAAATGAAAGCCAACAGTCTGCGCCAGGAGGTGAATGTGTGTTGGAAAGATTAAAGTGACAAGCAGGAAGGATGAGAATGATTAGTCTCAGAGTAAAGAGACACAGGTTTCCTGTAGCTTACACACGGACTTAGTCATTTAACAATCTTTTCACAGTGCATGGTTAATCCTGTC
>NW_026652294.1:8330444-8406235 GCF_009828535.3 Hylobates moloch | reverse complement strand
GGAGGGAGAGGGAGAAGGGAAAGGAGAAGGAGGAGGAGGAGGAAGAGGGGAAGAGGGAGAGGGAGAGGGAGAAGGGGAAGGGGAAGGAGGAGGAGGAAGAGTAGGAGGAGGAGGAGATCCAAGATTACAGGGAACTTGCAATTTATTAAGTATCCATGTAAGGCAATGCTCCAATGGCCAAACTTTACATTTTCCTTCACTCAAGAGATTAAAAATGAAGTTTCAAGCATTTTTGGCTGCACATTAAAAGTACCTGAGGAGGTTTTTCAAAGTGCGATGGCTGGGCCCCTCCCTTAGAGGTTCTACACCTATAGGTCTGGGTGGAGACTGGGCATCAGCGTTTTTAGGGCTCCTTCACTGGTTCTCATGTGCAGCCAAGGCTGAGGAATTCTAGTCAAGGTCACCTTCTTTCTGGACACCTCTGGATATTGTCCTGTCCATAAAATAGAGATTAGAGTCCACACTTCGACTGGTCTCCCTCTGCACCAGCATTCTAAAAACTTCCCCAGCCCTCTGCTGCTGGATAATGAGGCTAATGACCAATCAAGCCCTAATGAGGATGGATTTGTTTATTAAGCAGCAATTGTGTGCCAGGTGCTTCCCCCTCCCCAAGCCCAGGAGACTCAAGGGCAAGCAGGAGACGACCTGGGGAAGGCTGGGGAAGAGGGGGCAGCCAAGAGAAGGCAGACAGCCGCTGCATCTTAGGGGGTCTTCCGGATGAGCTTGGGGTCCAAGCACAGGGGGCGTGCTAGAAACACAGCAGCAGCTCATGTAAATACCCAGCCTTTAATGAGGCAGAGTGGACTCGAGGCTGGATCGGGTGCACGTGTGAGGGAATCCCATCTGAGCATGGCCAACAAGCTTCCGGGCAGAGAATGTGCTGCAGGAAAAGTGGGATGGAGGGAAAAGGGCAGCCTGTGGGGAGAAGAAACCCAACAGGAAGCAAAGGCCATTAGGGGAGGAAATCATATACAGCTCAGCAGATCATCTGGGTCCCTCCTGAGACTCTAAGATCTGGAAAGCTCCCCATCCCCACAGGAGAACAGGAATGCAAGTGAGAGAAATTGGCCTGAGCATTCCTCAAGAATGAAGGATAAAGTTTAGGAAGGGATTCGATGACTACCCACTCACTCTTCTGCTGAGACTCCCTGCAATACACCTTCAAAATTATACCCAAATGGGAAGCAAAGTTCTGCTTATCAGTGAATGGACAATCATGAGATCCTTTTGCTCCCAGGTTTATTGACAGGCTAAGCTGAAGGATGCAGCAAAGAGGTGGATCAGACACCTTGTCAAGCAATGTGTTCTTTGTCTCCAAAATCAGAGCCTGTTTTTCATCCTGAGAAATTCAGGGTTTGGCGTCTTGGAGGCACATGGTAAATACTTCTAAGCATGAAAGATGTGAATGGGATGAATAAGGATGACATTGATTGTGGTAGAATGGAAGGGATGAAGTGGAAAGGATGGAATGTATGGAATAAAATGCAAAGGAGTAGAATGGAATGGAGTGGATTCAAGTAAAATGAGATGGTACAAAAAACATAATACAATAGGATAAGATGAAACAGGAAGGGTGGAATAAAGTGGAGTGAAATGGAATGAAATGGACTAGAGTGAAGCAGAAAACAGTGGAGTGTGGTGAGACGGTGTGGAATGGGATAGTCGCAGGATCGACAGGATATATGAGATGGGATGGGGTGGGGTGGGAAGGGGAGGGCTGGGATGAGAAGGGCTGGCTTGAGAAGGCATGGGGTAGGATGAAGTGAGATGGGGTGGGATGTCAAGGGTTGAGGTGGAAAGGGAAGAATGGAGTGAGATGGAATGGGATGGAAAGGGATGGAGTGGAAGGAAAAGGGATGGGAAAGGATGGAAAGGTTTGGAATGGGATGGGGGAAATATGAGGGAAAGGAAGAGGGAAGAAAGGAGGGGAAGGGGAGTGAAGATGAAAGTAGGGGTGGGACAGAATGGGATGAAGTAGAGTGGAGAAACATGGGGTGGGATAGGATGGGATGGGATGGGATGGGATGGGATGAGATGAGATGGGGTGGGAATGGATGGAGTGGAGTGTGAGGAGATGAGAGGGGATGGGGTGGGATGGGATGGGTTGGGATGGGATGGATGGGGTGGGATGAGATGGGGTGAGATGGGATGGGATGAGGTGGGGGTGGGATGGGGAGGGGTGGAGTGAGATGGGACAGGATATGGTGGGATGGGATTTGGTGGAGTGGGGTAGTGTGGGGTGTAGTGGGATAGAGTGGGGTGACTTGGATAGTACATGATGAGACTGGATAAACTGGATGGAATGGGAGGGATTGGATAGAACTCACTGGAAGGAGATGCCCATCTACTTTTACTTTTACCATTCACAATCACAATAGGACAAAGGACACGGGTCAGGGGCTCTAGACTTGTATTCTCTGACCATTCACAGTGGGACCCTGATCAAGACTCTTTCCTTCTGTGGGCCTCAACTTCCTCATCTGTCCGTTGCATGTTGGAACTAAATGATATCTAAGGATTCGCTTGCTCTGGGACCCTGTAAGTCTTTATAGCAGGCATTCACTCATAGTTCAGACAGAACTTGCTGAGTGCCTACTCTGTGCCAGACCCCACGCTCCGTGTCCAAAGCCAATTACAATACAGGGGGTTTCCTCCAACTGCCCGGTCACCCCAAGAGGTGAATTCAAGATGACTTGGAGTGGACTCTGGGTTAGCACTTCTAGTGGCCTTAGGACCCTGTGGACGACAGCTCAAGATGAAACACACAGGCTGTACCCTCAACAAACAGCCCATCAAGGCTGAAAGAGACACCTGGTGGGCCTCAGAGATAGGCACATGCCCTGAATTTTAGCCAGGGAGGGACCATAATCAGTAAATGCCACAGCAGGCAGGCGCTAGCCACTCTTGGTTATTTAAGCTCTAAGTATAGGGCTCCTGTGATAGTCCCTGTCTTCTGAGGGTGTCCTATCAAAGTGTTTTTTTTTTCATGGCCCCGCTCCATCACCAAATGTCTACTTGATCCTCTTGTAGCCTGAAATAGAGCCCAGTCCAGCTCCCGGCCACCCACAGTGGAAAGAAGCTCAGCAATTTACCATGGCATTCAAATCCATTCAGGATCTGGCTCATGCCTGCCTCTCTAACTTTACTCGTTCATTTATTCAACACTATTTATAGCTGCTAAGCACCATGCTAGGTCCTGGGGGTTCAGCTTTGACCAAGACAGACACAACTACTGCCCTTATGGGCTCACAATTCAGTGAGGGAAACACTGAATAATGCCACAAATGACCTTAAAATTACAACTGCGTAAAGTTCAGGGGATGAAAATTAGGAGACCTCTGAGCCTCGTTCTATCTAGTCTTTCTCTCAGACTTTACACTCTCACCAGATTGGACTTTCTTCACTTCCATGAATGGACACGCTCTCTCTCACCTCAGGACCTTTGCACATGCTTTTCCCCTCTGACAAGAAGTTTCTTTCAACTCCATTGCCCACTCTCCTGGCTAGCTCCTCCACATCCTACAAGTATCAGCTTAGAAGCCACTTTCTTCAGGAAGCCATGCCTGGTGTCACCAGTGTGGGCTCCCCTTCTGTTATCCTCCATAGCATGTGTTTAACCCCCACTTATTACACTTCACAGTGAGTGCCTTTTGCATTTCTGGCTAGTGCACTAGGCTGGGAATTTCACTGTGGCATCAACAAGTTTTTACTGAATGGGTGAGTCACATCCTTACCTTTTGTTCAGTCCCATTCACTGTTTGACCTTGGGGTCCTCCAGCCCTCCATAAAAATAAGTGTTTCTCCAGATTTTTCTTATTATATGCTGTAATTCTTTCATGAAGGGGGCAGAGAAAACTGGGGAAGCTTAAATCAGCTTTTCCTTTATATCTGCAAAGCTCCAAGGTCCTTCAGACCCAGCTCCCTCATGGGTACTGGAACCACAGAGACCACCTGACAAGATAAAGCTGGAAGGGGATGCAAGAAGCTTGAGTTCCATCCCCTGCTCTCATCTTCACAATTGGCTTCCATCTTGGGACAACCTCAGTGGATTTTGCTATGAGAGGCGCACAGTAGGGAATACTATGCATAAAATGAGGTTACTCTAATGTGAGCATTTCAAATCCCTTTGTAGTAGACAGAATAATGACCCCTCCAAAGATGTCCACAACCCAATCCTCAGAATGAATGAATACTTTACCTTACATGGTGAAAGGGGCTTTGCAGGCATGATTAAGTTAAGGATCTAGGGATGGAAGGATTATCCTGAATGATACAGGTGGACCCAATGTAGTCACAAGAGAGGAGCAAGAGGGTCAAAGTCAGAGATGTGGGGATAGAAACAGAGGCCAGAGAGAGAGATCTAAAGAGCCAGCTGGCTTTGATAATGGAGGAAGGAAGGGGACATGAGCTAAGAAACGCAAGTGGCCTCTAGAAGCTAGGAAAGGGAAGGAAACCAATTCTCTCCTAGACCTTTCAGAAGGGTCAAAGCTCTTCTGACATGTTGATTATTGCTCTATAAGACCCTTTGGACTTCCAACATCCAGAACCATAAAATAATATATTGATGTTGGCTTAAGCCAATAAGTTTGTGGCCATTTGTAAGTATGCAGGCATACGAAACTAACACACTCTTCCAACCATTCAACTTATGTCTCCTGAATGCTGGGGTTCAGGTGGGGTAGGTTTCCTGGTAGATCTAGAACTTACTAGAAACCATGATTCTTCATACTCAGAACTATTCTGAAATAATCTCAAGGCTCTGGCTAGTTCAACATCTCTCCAGCTTCAGATAATTGCTTTATTGATTCTCCCTTTTCTAGATCATCTATCTCATAAAGCATAGAGAATTTATGGGGTGACACATTTTTTTCTTCTTTTGGTCATCCTTCTGAAGCTCTAACTGCTGACCTTCACCTTTAGAGGAAAGAAAGAACATTGCCATGAAGATTTGGGCTTGGATGGGGACAGATATTGAAAGACAGCATCCTTTGGTTGGTTGCAATGATGTCTCTCCCTTCTTTTTTGCATGGTGGCTCCCTAGACCCAACTCTCAAATGACGTGAGCTTGGAGTCATGCACATCATGAGAGCTATGGCTCACTTTTTCCTCTCACCTTGCACCTGGTACTCCAAGCATGCTGTGCTCACCAGAGAAATGGATGGATTTGTGGATGGATCACCTAATTAATTAATTAATGGATCAGACTCTATCACCTTCCTCTCCCATCTGTGAGTCAGCCCAGACATTCCAGAATTCTATAGCTCCAGCACCATGCCCCAGAGAAAAACAAAGAACAATCTCCTGGGCCTTGAACCATCAGCCACTTTTCAAAGAAAGTCAAGACTCTGTCAACATTTTTTCTTCCCTCCCAAAATTAAAATGTGCCTCCAGTATAACTTGTTATCAAAAATAGAAGCATTTTATCTATCTTTATTGCAGAACAGAGATTACATGGAGACATTCAATTTGGAGTCAATTTAAATTTCAATTGTCTGTGAAATCTAAATCAATAGGGTATAGTTCAATGACGCTTTAATAAAACAGGACATAACAGAGAAATCATTAGGAATTACATATGATAAGAGATTGGAGCAGGGCCTTTGTAAGGGTGGAAGGAACATTAGAAAATTACCCCCAAGCATTTGCAAGTAAACCAACTACCTCCTTCCCCCATGAGATGCCCGGGAAAGCTTAATTGTGCTATGAGGACTGGAAATCCATCTCTGTCAGCCCAGTGATTGGGGGACAATTTACAGTGAGTGACAAAGGCGGGGGTTTTGTCTCACCCGGAATGTGCCAATCATGTTTCTCCATCCCAATGCCTGGAAGAATGTTACACCCTCTCCAATTCCCGACCTTTTCCTTTTTGCTCCCCACTTAGCCTCCTTTGCCCTGAGACTTCACTCTGCAGGGGATCCCTAGGAGGGTCCGCCCCAGGTTAGGATGCACAGAGGCAGGGAAAAGGGGAAGCAGCTGGATGGAGTGGATAAATGCCCAGGCTTTGCAGAAAGACAGTCTGAGAATGAATGTCAACCCCTCTCCTGTGTCTTAGGCAACTTGCTTTAACTCCCTGAGCCTTCCCTGAGTTTCCACCATTGAAAAAAACAGAGAATCCAATATCCACCTCATAGACGAGTGCTTCTTTGTCCAATAAATATTTGTTAGGGCCTTCTGTGTAGCAAGCAACAGAGCAAGGAGGAGGACAAGGTAGATGAGGCACTTCCATTAGGTGCAAAATTTAAGGGATTACCAAAGAATTCAGTACTCAAAATAAATAATATTTAATCCCCTATTTTTAAAAATCACAATTAATTCAAAAAACCTATAATGAACCAAATCTCAAAATTTCTCATAAAGACAGGATCAGTAATGGCACCAAGCCGTTACTGGATCCTGTTGCCAAGGGGAAAATCAACAATAAGTTGATTCCTTCCAATATGGTTTGGATTTGCGCCCCCACCCAACTCTCATCTGGAATTGTAATCCACAGTGTTGGAAGAGGGGCCTAGTGAGAGGCGATTGGATCATGGGGGCAGATTTCTCCCTTGCTGTTGTGATAGTGATTTCTTACGAGATCTGGTTGTTTAAAAGTGTGTAGCACCTCCCGCTTCAGCCTCTGCCTCCTTCTCTGACCATGTAAGATGTGTCTGCTTCCGTTTCATCTTCTGCCACGACTCTAAGTTTCCTGAGGCCCCCCAGCCATGCCTCCTGTACAGCCTGCAGAACTATGAGTCAATTAAACCTCTTTTGTTTATAAATTACCCAGTCTCAGGTAGTTCTTTGTAGCAATGTGAGAACAAACTAATACACCATCTTTATTTAACATTTTGATATTTTCGATTTTCTGCATTAATTTTGATTTCTCAAAATACTACATTATAATATTATTTATCTTGATTACTGATATTTTTATCAGTGCTTCTGTCACCCCTTAAACTTTGCACCCCAGAACATTGCCTCATTTGGTTCATTTCCTGGTGTTGGCCCTGCAAAGCAGCGCACTAAGCATGCTAGGGCCTGGGAAAACTGAGGAAACTAAACAGACACACAAATTACCCTCCTGGAGCTCTTAGTTTAGCAAACGAGGCAGATAAAAGCAAGTAAACAAGCAGATAAATAGAAAAATTATAAATTATAATAAGTCTAATGGTAGGAGCATGCCACTGAGAAGGGTGACAGCTTACTCAGATGAAATGGTCAGCAACAAGCAACACCTTCTCTAAATCTCCAACCTTCAAAGCCCCCGTCATTTTCCCCAGTAGATTCCTAGTGTGCATTGAAGGGTTAACTTAGCAGACTTAGGGTGTTCACACCCTGCATGTTCCAAAGAAAGGACCAGACTGACTGCTGGGAGATTAACCCTAAGCTCTTGCAGTATCCTCCCTAACTCAAGTGTCTTTGTATACCTGGGCACTTGGGCCAAACCAGGCCAGACAATCTATGTAACCATGTGATTATATCACGTTGACTTCTGGAGGGGCTGGTGACCAAATAATTAAGATCATTCATGTGGTAACTCCACACCTATGTGACTGACCTTCAATTAAAACCCTGAACACCAAGGCTCAGGTGAGTTTCCATGGTTGGCAACACTCGATACATGTTGTCACCCATCATTGGTGGGAGAATTAAGCATGTTTGTAAGATTCCACTGGGAGAGGACAACTGGAAGTCTCTCCTGGACCCTGCCCTATGCACCTTTTTCTTCAGCAGATTTTAATCTGAATCCTTTGTTGTAATAAACCATAACCATGAGGATAACAGGTCTTCCGAGTTCTGGGAGTCCTTCTAGTAAAGAACTTGAAATCACTCATGGAACCTGTCAGTGGTCCTGGGGACCCACAACATAGTGGTTCTGATCTATCACAGCGCTCATCACAGTTCATGACTGTGTGTATTAGTCTGTTCTCATGCTGCTAATAAAGACATACTGGAGATTGGGTAGTTTATAAAGGAAAGAGGTTTAATTGACTCTCAGTTCTGCAGGGCTGGGAAGGCCTCAGGAAACTTAAAATCACAGTGGAAGGGGAAATAAACATGTCTTTCTTCATGGGGCGGCAGGACAAAGAAGTGCCAAGCCAAAGGGGGAAAAGCCCCTTATAAAACCATCAGATCTAGTGAGAACTCACTCACTATCATGAGAACAGCATGAGGGTAAATGCCCCCGTGATTAAATTACCTCCCACCAGGTCCCTCCCACGACACATGGAGATTATGGGAACTACAATTCAAGATGAGATTTGAGCAGAGACACAGCCAAACAATATCAATGTGTGTGTGTGTGTGTGTGTGTGTGTGTGAGGTCATGTGACCATAGACTAAACTTGCAATGCCCAACACAGCTGCCACTGGCCAAATGTGGATGCTTAAGTTTAAATTAATTTAAATGAGATAAAGTTAAGACTTCCTCAGTTGCACCAGGCACATTTCAGTTGCAGCAGTCACATGTGGTTTGTGGCTACCACATGGAATGATTCTATCACCCAGAAAGTTATATTGGACAACACTAGACTAGATGGTGAGGTTTCAAGGGCATAGGGACTCCTTGCAACTTATTCATATCTGCGTTTCCAAGGCCTCACACACAGTGGACACTCAGTAATTATTAGTGAAAACAAACAAAAATATATTAAAAGACTAAACAGTGGAAAGAGCTCTTTTCCCCACCCTATCTCTAATGCTGTGTGCTCTTGAGCAAGCTACTTGGCCACTCTGGTCTTTAGTTTTCCCAGCCGCAAAGACGTGTGTGCACTCTAGGGGATTAAAGGTCCCTTCTGGCCATGCATGGTGGCTCACGCCTATAATCCCAACACTCTGGGAGGCTGAAGCAGGCAGATCACGTGAGGTCAAGAATTTGAGACCACCCTGGCCAACATGGTGAAACCCCATCTCTATAAAAATACAAAAATTACCCGGGCATGGTGGCACGTGCCTGTAGACCCAGCTTACTCAGGAGGCTGAGGCAGGAGAATGGCTTGAACCCAGGAGGTAGAGGTTTCAGTGAGCTGAGATCGCGCCTCTGCACTCCAGCCTGGGTGACAGAGCAATACTCTGTCTCAAAAAACTAAATTAAAAAATAAAAAGTAAAACAGGTCGGGTGCGGTGGCTCACATCTGTAATCCCAACACTTTGTGAGGCCGAGAGGGGCAGATCACCTGAGGTCAGGAGTTTGAGACCAGCCTGGCCACCATGGTGAAACCTTGTCTCTACTAAAAATACAAAAAAAATAGCTGGGCATGGTGGCAAGTGCCTGTAATCCCAGCTACTTGGGAGGCTGAGGCAGGAGAATCACTTGAACCCAGAAGGCGGAGGTTGCAGTGAGCTGAGATCACACCACTGCACTCCAGCCTGGATGACAAGAGCGAGACTCCATCTCAAGAAAATAAAAATAAAGATAAAATAAATAATAATAGCAATAATAATAATAAAATAAAAGTAAAGGTTTCTTCAGGTCCTGATATTCAAGGCCAGGATCATAACAGGAGACCTGGTGTTCTGGTGCCCTTCTCCTTTCACTGTACGCTAGGTATAGCCTGAGAGGGAATGGGCCAGCTGTCAAGGGAGCTGAAGAGACAGTGAGGGAATTGAGAAACAATCACTGGGTTTGCCCCAGCTGAGGAACTCTTCAAACTGCAAGCTCCATGATGGCATAGATTTGTTTGCCTCTTTGCTCGTGGTTATGTCCACCTCGAATTCTAGCACAGTGCCTGGCACATAGTAAGTGCTCAATAAACATTTGTGGAATGAGTGATTGACCCTAAGCACTGAACTTGCAGAGTCCAGAGATTGGCTCAGGGAGCATGTCCTTTGTCACATGTGGCACAACTCTGTGGCACCAGCCCCTGGCAAGATTAGAACCCTTCACTAATAAGCCAATGGAATCAGCTTGGACCCCACTTGGTGACTTTCTGCTGTATTGCTGCCTCATGCTCCAGTCCCAAAATGACCTTCAAAACCTATCTCCGTCGCTGCACTGCTCAAAATCCTTCAGTGGCTCTCTGCTCTTCCCAGATAAAATAAAGCTACGTTTTTGTTGCATGTGACAAGGCATGAACTATCTTCATTTCTTTTCCATTTGAGAGCTCATGTTTTGCAGCAGGAAATTTGTAGCCAACGCTGGTCTGATACAGTGAGGGTACAACAGCTCACTGATACAGTGAGGGTACCTGGCTTGCGTCCTACACTCATGGCTATGATTTGAATGTTTTGTCTTCTCCAAAATCATGTTGAAACTTAATCCCCAATGCAGCAGTTTTGGGAGGTAGGGCTCCACCCTCATGAATAGATTAATGCCACTATGAAAAGGGTTTGCTAGAGTGGATTCACTCTCTTCTGCTCATCTGCCATGTGAGGACACAGAGTTCACCCCTCTCTTGCCCTTCCACCTTCTGCCATGTGAAGATGCAGTAAGAAGGCCCACACCAGGTACCAGCATATTGATCTTGGACTTTCCAGCCTCCAGAACTGTAAAACGATACATTTCTGTTCTTTACAAATTGCTCAGTTTCAGGTATTCTGTTAGAGCAGCAGAAAATGAACTAAGACACTCAATCTCAAGTTCTTCCTCAATCTCAAGTTCTTCCTTCCTCTCCAATCTGGGCCTCCAAATCCTCCATCCAGTGCCCACCAAGTCCCCAAGCTAGCCCGCCTTGGGCATTGCCTCCTCTGCTATGCATCATACATCTTGATATAGTTTGGATATTTGCCCCTCCCCTGAAAATCTCATGTTGAAATGTAATCCCCAGTGTTGGAGGTGGAGCTAGTGGAAGACGTTTTTGTCATGGGGGTGGAAGCCTCCTGAATGGCTTGGTGCCCTCCCCATGGTAATGAGTTACCACAAGATCTGGTTGTTTTAAAAGAGTCTGAAACCTCTTTCCCACTCTCTCTTGCTCCATCTTGTGACATGCCTGCTCCCCCTTCACCTTCTGCCATAATTGGAAGCTTCCTGAGGCCCTCCCCAGAAGCAGATGCTGGCACCATTCCTCCTGTATAGCCTCCAGAATTGTAAGCCAAAATAAACCTCTTTTATTTATAAATTACCCAACCTTGGGTATTCCTTCATAGCAATGCAAAATGGACTAACACACACCTCTCATACTATTAATAGGTCATCCAAAGAGCTTCTCCCCTAGGAGATGGGGCACAAGTCCGCATACTCAGCAGTCTCCTTGAGGCTGTTGGCTCATCCATCAACCTTCTGAACCTCTGTTTTCTCATTTGTACAAAGATCTGAAGTTATTTTCTGGATATCCCTTTCCAAGACCCTTCCAAACTGCTGACACTTCTCACACTTCTATACCCTCACCCTACCCCTGGAAACTCTGCTCCATTCTTATTGAACTGCATGTAAACCCCCGAGCTCACCATCACCTTACCAACCTTCAGGCCTTTGTCCCTCTGCTCCCTCAGCCCAGCACACCCTTCCCTTCCCCTTCCTCCAACTTTCAAGATTCCACTCAAAGATCAGCCCCCTAGGAAAACTTTCTTCCACATTCTCCATCCTCAGGTGGAACTTGCCCTACCCTCCTCTTCACCCCAGCCATTTTCCATGCACAAATTACCACCCTGTGGCATCCAGAGCACTTTCTTACACATGCTTGCTAATCCACAAGTCTCTGCCTTCCAGACATCAATCAACACCCTGAGAGCAGAATCTTCAGTGTTCTGTCTTTGTAAAGCAAAGAGATAAAATCAGAACAGTTCGGGAGTTGGAGCCCAGTGGCTTCAGGTTGAATTCTGGCCCTACCCCACACACATTCTGATCTTAGGAGAATCATGAATATCCCTGTGCTAGATCATATTATTGGCCCCAGCTCTTTATTCCCTCCTTTGTCTGTGTTATTTGCCATGTGACTTTGCAATTTATCCCACTAAAGGAGCAGAGTATATTTCCCTGCCCTTTGACTGTGGGCTTGGGCATAAGACTTACTTTAGACAATAGAATGAGGAGGAAGTGACAGGATGCCTGTTTCAAAAGATGTGTTGCAGGCTTTAATCCATTCTCCTGCACTCCTGCCTTAAGAAGAACATTCTCAGGCCAGCCTTCTGCTCTCAGGAGGTTCAGAAGCATGTGGAGCTTAGCCGCCTCAGCCGAGCTCCCCATGCAGAGCCCAGCCTTGATAAACCAGCCCTGAGACAACTTGCAAATGTGTGAGCAAGAATTAGTGATGGCTACTGTGAACCACTGGATTTGGGGGTGGTTTGTTACTCGGCAATAGTTGACTGGTACACTCTCTTCAACTCAGTGTCTTCATCTGAGGGATAATGGTAAGTTCCTTGAGGGGCTATCATTAGATTAGATTACCTTGTGAATAAAGTATAAAACTCAATGTCTGACTCATCGTAAGTGCTGACAAATGGCAGCTGTTGGTTCCCTGAAAAATTCAACATAGATTTATGCTATGACCCAGAATGTCCACTTCTAGGTATACCACAAAAGAATTGGAAACAGTCATTCAAACAGATACTTGTACACAAATGTTCAGAGCAGTATTATTCACAATAGCTAAAAGGTGCAAATGACTCAAGTGTCCATTGACAGATAAGTGGGTAAGTAAAATATGATATATCCAGATGATTAAATATCATTAAGCCATAAAAAGAATGACGTCCTGGTATATGCTACATCATGGTTGAACCTTGAAAATATTATGCTAAGTGAAATAAGCCAGACACAAAAGATAAATACTGTATGACTCCACTTATATGTAATATCTAGAATAGGCAAATTTGCAGAGATGGAATGTAAATTGGAGGTTACCAGGGACTCGGGGGGTAAGGAGGAATGAGGAATTGTTGCTTAATGGGTACAGAGTTTCTGTTTGGGGTGAAGATTTGGAAACAGATAGTGGTAAGGGTTGCACAACATCATGAATGTAATTGAAGCCACTACATTGTACACTTAAAAATGGTTAAAATGATGACATTCCTGTTATAAGTATTTTACCACATTTTAAAAATGGTGCTTAGGTGTTCAAGACAATCCTGGATGATATAGAAAGACCCTGTTTCTATAAAAGATAAAAAATGAAAAAAATAGCTGGGTATAGAGGCTTGCCCCTGCAGTCCTGATTGCTTGGGAGGCTGAGTGGGGAGGATTGGTTGAGCCTGGGAGTTCCAGCCTGCAGTAAGCCATAATTGCACCACTGCACTCCAGCCTGGGTGACAGAGTGAGACCCTGACTCAAAAGAAGAAGGCAGTTATTGCATTTATCTGTTCAGCAATTGTGCCTAGTAAATGCTGAGTAAAAGTGTTGAATATTGCTGGAATAAATGAGATGACTAATGGATGGATAGATGCACAAATAACCAAAGAGATAAATAAATAAATCAGTTAATGGTGAGCGAGTGAAGAAACCATATAAGCTCTTTACCATGGCCACCTATTTAGAAGATGTACAACAACCAGGACATGGGACCCTACAGTCTTATGTAGAATTAACTACATCGAGAGCTATAAGTATAAAAATCACACAAAGTAGAAAAGGCAACCTAGGGGATCCATGCAGACCTGCAGTCCCAGGAAGGCAGAAAGCAGGTCTGGGATGATAGGGCACAAGGACAGTGGCCCAGCAGGGGACACCAGAGGCTCCAGCAGTGGAAAGAAACACATGGTTGCTACAATGAGTAGCAGCTCCGGCTGGTGGAAATGAGAGCGGTCTGCAGATATAGGGCTGCTACCTGCAGAGTAATATGTGTTACCGGGTTGATCTTGCCCCTCGGGGAGCCTGGGGAAAACCCAGGTTCTAGAAACCAGAAACAATGATGATGAATAGAAACCCTTGCACAAGCACAACACTTTAACATGTAGACACCACTTTCTGTAGACACCATTTTCCCGAGGATCAGCTGACTTCGTCCTCACAACTACCCTGTGAAGGTTTATCTTGTTATTATTTCTAATAGGTGAAGAACATAAGGCTCAGATGGGTGACGGAATAGGTCCAAGGTTACCTAGTGCACAAGATGCAGGGAGCTACCTCCCAGAGACTGGCTTTATTGGCCCCATTGAGAACTTCATTGGCCCCATTGCTGCCCAGTGAGCGCACACAAGGCAGGGGTGGAACTTGAACCCAGGTCACTTCACCCCCATATCCTACGCTCCTTCAAACACACCCTAGGAGAAAACCTTCCAGTGGTGCTGGGGTTTGAATGTGTGTCTCCTCCAAAACTCTTGTTGAAATTTAACTGCTATTGGGAACAATAGTGAGAGATGGGATCTTTGGGAGGTGGATGGGTCATGAGGGTTCTGCCCTCATGAGTGGGATTGATGTCATTATAAAGGATGAGTCTGGCTCCCTTTTGCCTCTTTTTTGCCTTCTGCCATGTGAAGATGAAGTGCTTTGTTCCTCCCGTTTGGAGGATGCAGCATTCCAGGCACCATCTTGGAATCAGAATCTCTAAGCCTGCCAGCACCTTGATTTTGTCCTCCCAGCTTCCAGAGCTGTGAGCAATTAGTTTCTGCATGTAAATTACTTAGTCTCAGGTATTCTCTGATAGCAGCTCAAACAGACTAAGACAAGTGGGGAAAAGCAAAAATCTCTCCCCTGGTGTGTCGATCTTGGATTTGAATCACAGCTTTGGTTACTGGCTAGTTCTCCAATTTGGGGAAACTCACTTGAATCTGCGTTCTGATCTGTGGAACGGTAATAAATGAATCTGCATTATCACATTGTCCTAAGGACGCAAGGTAACGCATGCAAGTGTTTAGTACAGCATCCATCCCATAACAGGCGCTCAGTGCAGTCATGGTCACCCTTATTTGTCATCTCTTCCCTCTGTTCCTTTTCCCCCTCACCCTCCCCTCTTTGCTCCCCTTCTTCCATCTCTTCCTGGATTCTCTCTCTCATCTCTCATTGTTCTCTTGTCTCCTCAGGGAACACATCCTCCCCATAAGTCCACACTTCCCACATTCTTCCATCTGGTCCCTCAAAAACCCACAGCTCCCTGTCCTAGGGAATAGCAGGCAGATGTGAAGTGTTGAGTAACTGCTTTCCACAGGTCTGGGCCCCCTGGCCTGTCCATCCCCGCCATGTCCCTCTGCTCCACAGGTTCCATGCCCTTGGTCACACTGCCTTCTATCTTACATTCCTGACTTTATATGTACTTTGAGTAATAACTCTCCCCACCTTGGTGAGGCCTCAAATTATCACTAATCTCCAGGTGAGATTAAATGTTGTCAACAGTTGGTTTCTCGCATAGATTGGAGGATCCTGGGCTGAGGGAAATGGATGGAGGAGGGCCGAGGTGCATGCTGATACCCATGCCACAGGCAGGCTCTGCAGGAGAAGCCAGCACAGCAGAGCAGGAGACACAGGAGCAGGCTCTGGAGCCCGGCCACCTGGAATGAGTCCCAGCCATGCCCCTTCTCATTCGTGTGACCTCAGAAAGGGGCATCACTTCTCTGGGCCTTAATCTTTTCACCCACTAAATGGGATAATCATAGAACCGGAGGAGAGAATGAGCGTGGAGCCTGCACAGAAGGAGAGCTTTAAGCAATTATGAGAATGAAAGGAAGCGTCATTTCTCAAAGTCCATGGACTGGGCCTGAGCCCCGCACATACTCCTTCTCCAAGCCCCAAACTCTCCAGAGTTATGCATTTGGGAGAGCAGATAGAGAGTGCTGAGCAATTCCTCCATGGTTACAGTGCTCTCTGGACCCAGCTGTTGGGACACACCTAGGATGGCCATTCCTCCTCTCACATCCCATCAACTCCAATCTCCCAAGCTAGGCCCTGCTGCATCCCAAGCCCGCCCTTTGGCAGCCAAGTAGAGCTGCCCCTCAACGAAATGTGATGAATGGTGGCCCTCAGAGCCATCAGCTTCCCAACTTAACTGACACCCCACTGCTTCCTTCTTTAGGAGTTCTGATTTTCCCTTCACAGACTATCATAAAACTATGCTAGAAGGTCTCCTTCCAACACCCACAGAGATGATTCACCCAAAATGTTCATGAGCAAACATTGCAGGGAAACAACCCCAAAGGGGAAAGTTCTCCCAAAGACCTACACGTTATTCTTCACTCAGTGCTTCCTCTCTCTAGAATCCTGAAATTTTGGAGACAAAAGAAACCCTGCAGTTCATCTGCTCCACAATGTAGGCAAGTGAACCGGGACAGGGTGTTCACAGCAGGGAACGTTTATTGAGCACTCTCTGTGTACCATGCACCACACCAGCCAACTCAGGTGCATCGTCTCATTTCATCCTCACACAATCTGTGAGGCAGGGCTGCTGCTAATCCCATGGCACTGGAGGAAACTGAAGCTCAAGGTGGTGGAGCCACTCCCACCTGTGGGAAAATCCAGAGTCACACAGCTACAAGAAGAGCCCAGACCTGCCTGGCTTCAAAACAGGTGGTGAGCTCCCCATTACTGGAGGTATCCAAGAGTCTGCAGAGGGACTTCAAGTATTCAGGAAGGAGGAGACTCCAAGATCAATGCCCCATGGATAGGCTCCATCTTTAACAAGGTTTCTCTATGTTGGTGCTATTGAGATTGTGAACTGGATAATTCATTGTTGTAGAGAAGATTGTCCTGTGCATTGTGAGATGTGGAGCAGCATCCCTGGCCTCTGCCCAGCAGATGCTGGTAGCACCTCCTCAATCACGGCAACCAAAAACATCTCAAGACATTGCTAAAGGTCCCCCCTGGGGCAAGGGGCACAAAATCACCATTTGAGAACCACCGTTCTACTAGCATTTCTGAAAAAGCCAGCAGACGTCCACAGAGACCAGCGCTGACAATGCACAGAGAAGTTTTACACCCCCTGCGGTACCTTCTTGGGAGACAGTTGTGCACTGCAGCAGCCCTTATATCATGGCGGAGATGCTGTATATCTGCTCCTCTGTCAGCATCCCAAAGGACCAGGAGGAATACTCCTGCATATTTAGAAAAAGAGAGAGGAGACCCATGACCCAAAAATACGACATTGGAATTGAGGCACAATTTGACCTAAATGCAATAAAATTGTGCCATTAGTACCAGAGCAGCAAGCACTACCCAACCCACTGATAACTCTGAGCTGCCACTGGACCTCAGTAAGCCTCGATATATTTTAGCCTTGATTTAAAATGGAAGAATCTGCAGGTCAAACTTGAAAAGATCCTTAGAAAGCAGAGATCTGCTCTCTGGTCCTGTGTCGTGAGTGTGTTGTGAGTGTGTTGTGCGGTGGGGGCGGGGGTGCTGGCCATCTCTGTCGGGCATCTTCTTTTCGTGCCCCCCTTGCAACCCCCACATTGCCTCTCCACCCTTCTCCCCATGTGGACCTCAATGGACTGTCTTGCCCTCCGCCTTCTGATTTGGTTCTGCCAACTGGAGGCCCAGAAGGAAATCAGGGGAAGGGCAGATGGAGTCAGCGTACTTATTCCCCCTGCTCCTGCCTGCCCGGGTCTCTGAGGATTGGCTGCATCCTTTCACTGAAGGTCTCAGCCAAGGATCTTGTCTCCTCGGCACCTTCTCCCCTTAACTCTTTTTTTCTTTTTTTTTTTTTTCTGAGACGGAGTCTCGCTCTGTCGCCCAGGCTGGAGTGCAGTGGCGCGATCTCAGCTCACTGCAAGCTCTGCCTCCTGGGTTCATGCCATTCTCCTGCCTCAGCCTCCCGAGTAGCTGGGACTACAGGCGCCCGCCACCATGCCCGGCTAATTTTTTGTATTTTTGGTGGAGACGGGGTTTCACCATGTTAGCCAGGATGGTCTCGATCTCCTGACCTTGTGATCCGCCCTCCTCAGCCTCCCAAAGTGCTGGGATTACAGGCTTGAGCCACCACGCCCCGCCATTAACTCTTAACCTTCCCTCATCTGGCCTAGGAATGATGATGGCACCCGCTGACACTAGACCCCAGTTATACCCTCCCGTGTGGGTTTCCTACACCCTGCCCACACCTTTGTAAACAATTCCTTTACTAAACTCTCCTCAAATTATCCCAATTAGATATATGCCATGTGTTTCCTGCTGAGCCCTGACTGATAGATAAACCATGTGGTTCTTTGTTCAAACAAAATTGTATGCAAAAACTCAGCAGATAGAACAGATCAGAGCAGAGTTCCTGCATCCATTCACATGAATTTATTAAGTGTCAGACCCTAGCCAGAGTCTCTGGGCTGGGGCTGAGGACACACTAGTGAGTGAGAACAGTGAGGTCCTTACTGGCTGGAGTATATAGTCTTGCAGGTGGCAAAGGTAGGGCAGGTGGCCTGAGCTCCTTGGTCTCCGACACGGTCTTTGTGGGGCCCTATTTAATAACCACAGAATGTTATGTCAATGCCTGCGATCCAGTTCCCTTGTCCTACTCCCATTTTTCAGATGGGAAAGCTGAGGCCAAGAGGAAGAATGGGAATTGCCCAATATTGAAGACAGTCTACCTTCTGGAAGTTAATGGAATCCTGCCTTCTTTTCTTATTTTTTTTTTTTTAACGGAGTCTCACTCTGTCGCCAGGCTGGAGTGCAATGGCGCAATCTTGGCTCCCTGAAACCTCCGCCTCCTGGGTTCATGCCATTCTCCTGCCTCAGCCTCCCAGCCTGTAACTGGGACTAAGGCGCGCGCCACCACGCCCAGCTAATTTTTGTATTTTTAGTAGACACGGGGTTTCGCCATGTTGGCCAGGATGGTCTCGATCTCTTGGCCTCATGATCCACCTGCCTCGGCCTTCCAAAGTGCTGGGATTACAGGCGTGAGCCACCGTGCCCAGCCGGAATCCTGCCTTCTTAGTTTGGAGTGATAGCTAATATTTGGTGAGTTGTCAGTGTGTGCCGGACCCTTGGCTACATACATGTCACAGTTTAATCGCCGAATGACTCTCTGAAGTGGGAAGGAGTATTATCCCTACTTTATAGACATGGCTTGGAGAGATGAAGTGACTTGTCCAGAGTCAAGGAGCCAGGTAGAGCCAGAGCTGGATGGAACCCAGGAAATCTATGGAGGAGGGAGAGGGGCTGTGAAAAATGTCACCCTCAGAAAAGCATTTGAGTGTGTGGGTTTTTTTAATCATCTTGCAACCATAAGGAAAATTCTTGGTGGCTAAATCATCCCCCGAGACAGGGTAAGAGAGGGGAACAGGCATCCTAGATCCTTCAGATATTGGCTTCATTTCAGAACATTCTTGGCTGGCATGAAAATGGCACAGAAGCCAGGGTCAGTCTGGTTCACAGGAAGGGCTCAGGATGCGCGTGAGAGGCCCTGAGAGTGCTCCCCATGCACCCTAGCCTAAAATATCTTCACCAACACCTCGGCACCCTGCCATGATGCTTGAAATGCCACCGTAAGAGTCACTTTTGTGCAGAGCATGACATGCACTTCTCAAAGGAACACAGGAAATGGGTATAAATTACCCAGATGCAGTGACACATTAAAAGAGGGGAAGAAAGGACCAGGAGTTTTTGAGCACCTACTAAGTGCTTTCCATAGGGGAGACTCAGTAAATGGTAGTTTAATATTACATGGATCATATTTATGGAATATATCTTATTTGTCACAACTGGGCAGTGAAGAGGGTATTGCTACCTTGAATTTACAAATGCCATGCTCAGAGTGGTTGAGTGATTTGCTCAAGGTCACACAGCTGATGTGGTGCAGAGCTAGGTTGGAGCTTCAATGGCAAGCCTGCCTACTTTCCATCATGTGTGCTATCACCCGAGCTCGAGGGACCAACTTTAAGGGGTTCCAATGGGCTAAGGACAGAAAATGGGGATGTTTGAGGGGCCGTACTAATCTCGGGGGCACCATGATGTCCCTGGGTCTGTCTCCCCATGATAAGAATTAACTGTGTGACCTTCCCTGAGCTGGACTTCGGTTTCTTTTCAGGTAAAAAAAGAAGAAGCTGCATTTGACACCCCCCTTAGCTTTATTTCCAAAATTCTGTCCACTGCCAATTTGCTGATAGTATGCAAATTTGCATGGACTAATTTATGCAAATTCACCTTGGTCCCTAGCAAGGTTCAACCCAATTGAATACTGTTAACAACAGATACTTTCAAAAGGCAAAAGGCCAGGCACAGTGGCTCACACCTATAATCCTAGGACTTAGGAGGCCGAGGCGGGTGAATTGCTTGAGCCCAGAAGTTGGAGACTAGCCTGGGAAAAATAGTGAAAACCCATCTCTACAAAAAAAAAAAAAAAAATAGAAAAAATTAGCTGGGCATGGTGGCATGCACCTGTAAATCCAGGTATTTTGACGGCTGATGGGGGAGGATGGCTTGAGCCATCTGGAGACTGAGGCAGCAGTGAGCCACGATTGCACCACTGCCCTCCAGTCTGGGTGACAGAGGGAGGCCCTGTCTCAAAAAAAAAAAAAAAAGGCGTATATTTAATGGGTGCAGAAGAAAGTGGTCCCCACCTCCCATCCCTGCCTGTTCCCCACCTATGTCCCAGAGCAGGGCACTCAGATTGTGGGTCCTTTTCCTTAGGATGAAGAGGTAGGAAAACAGGCAAGACCTGAGCAACCTCTCACAGACTATGATGTGGACCAGTTGCTGCTGGTTACTTGGAGTTATTTGCTGCATGGAGGATGTCATCAGGGTTAAACTGGATCCCAGACAGGAGGTCCCTACACTCCTATGATGCCCCAAGCCCTACCCAAGCAGAACTCACAGACCCCTCTCCTGTCCTTGCACTCATGGGCCCCTCGCCCTGAGGCTGTTAGAAGCAGCTTGTCATAGGCAGCAAAATTAAAAATAAAATGTTAAAAAAAAAAAAAGAAGAAGCAACGTCTCTTCTCTAAACAGATCAATTCTTGCTGGGATGCCTCGATGGTCTCATGATGCTTAGCTCACCATCCTACGTTACTTACAGAGACCAGTTGGTATTTCCGAAGAATTAAATCATTCCTCCAGCCGGGTCTCACTCACAAATACAATACGATCTCCCATTGTATGCTTTTAACGATAACCTCCTCCATATCCCAACCCAAACATGGTCAGTGTAACTTGGATGGCTCCAATTCCAAGACAGGGTCATCAGACAGTGATCTCTGGAAAATTCCTCCCAGGTGGGCTGCCTGTCAGAGAATCACAAAAAGACATTTTAAATTAACCTCCACTATGATATGAGTCTACAGCATCCAAGAAGGGATAAATCAGCTGCACAAAGAACTTTAAACCAGGCACAGTGGTGCATGGCTGTAGTCCCAGCTACTTGGGAGGCAGAGGCCAGAGGATCACTTGAGGCCAGGAGATTGAGGCTGCAATGAGCCATGATGATGCCTGTGAATAGCCACAACATTCCAGCCTGGGGAACATAGCGAGAGTCTGTCTCTTTTTTTTTTTTTTTTTTTTGAGACGGAGTCTCGCTCTGTCGCCCAGGCTGGAGTGCAGTGTCGCAATCTCGGCTCACCGCAAGCTCCGCCTCCCGGGTTCACGCCATTCTCCTGCCTCAGCCTCTCCGAGTAGCTGGGACTACAGGCGCCCGCCACCACGCCCAGCTAATTTTTTTTTTGTATTTTTAGTAGAGACAGGGTTTCACCGTGGTCTCGATCTCCTGACCTCGTGATCCACTCGCCTCGGCCTCCCAAAGTGCTGGGATTACAAGCGTGAGCCACCGCGCCCGGCCGAGAGTCTGTCTCTTAAAGAAAATAATAATTAATTAATTAATTTTGAAAAATTGGAAATAAATAAGAAGAACTTTGATCCAACCTTTAAACTCTAGGACTTGGTAGATAAGTTGGGAAGGGAGAGCATGCCTGGGGAGAAATAGTAGGAGCAAAGGCGTGGAGGTATGACAGAGCTGGTTCTCAGTAGAATAGTGAGGAAGAGGAGCCGCCAACCCACAGAAAAAGAAAATGGCCCTTTCAGGAGTAATGGGAAATAAGGGGGTTTAGTTTGGTTTTGTTTGTTTGTTTGCAACAGACTCTTGCTCTGTCGCCCAGGCTAGAGTGCAGTAGCACAATCATAGTTCACTGCAGCCTCGAACTCCTGGGCTCCAGTGATCCTCCCATCTCAGCCTCCCTAGTAGCTGGGACTACCAGCACACTCCACCGTGCCCAGGTAATTTTTATTTTTTGTAGAGATGGGGTCACACTATGTTGCCCAGGCTGGTCTCAAATTCCTGGGCTCAAGCAATCTTCCTGCCTTGGCCTCCCAAAGTGCTGGGATTACAGGTGTGAGCCACTGCAGCCAGCCAGAAATGAATTTTCATAGATGGCGTGGGGTCAGATAATCAAAGCCTTTGAAAGGCAGGCAGGTGAAGTTTATAGTTTATATAATAGGCAGGAGGGGGCCTCACAAGTTGTTTGAGCAGGAAAATAATAATGCAAGATAGAGTTGATCATTATTCAGGCGTTCTGTTTTTGCAAATTCACCTACTTGATAAAATTTATTTCTAACCCCCAATATCAATACCCACAATTCTTTCACGAGCGCTGGCAGTGCAGTGAAACATATGAGTCCCTGACACATGTGTTTTCGGCTGCGGCTGAGCAAAGCTGTCTTATTTCAGCTCTCGTACTGTTAGCTAGTCCTTTTTGCAGTCTTTTTAGTTCCATCTTTTTCACATTTTTGTGTTTTGTTGCTTTCGGTGATTTTGTTCTTTAAAAAGGCCCCAAGCACGGTGTTGAAGCGCTGTCTTGTGTTCCTAAGCCTGAGAAGGTTGTGATGTGCCTTGCAGAGAAAATGCACGCATTTGGTTAGCTTCACTCAGGCATGAGTTACAGTGCTTCTGGCCGTGAGTTCAACATTTAATAACCCAACAATAAATATTAAATAAGGTATCTTTAAACAGAAACACACAGAAAACTTGGTTAGGTACTGATCAGTTAACAATCTAGAAGCAATGGGTCAGTTTTCACTAATTCAGTGCTTGCAGTAACTTTATAGAGCGTAACTAGCATGAATAATGAAAATCACCTATATCAGCATTTTGGACTCTAAGGAGACCACAAGACCATGAAAAGAAACCATCTCTTAAGAGAGTATATGCTCAGGAGCCAAACTACCTGGGTTCAAATCCTGGCTCTTCTGCTTACTAGCTGTGCCACCTTGGGCAAGTTGCTTACCTTCTCTGTGTCATAGTATCTCATCTATAAAACAGAGACAATGGTTGTCTCTTTATCATAGGGTGACTAGGACAATTTAAATGTGTTAATGTTTGTCAAGTTCTCAGAAGATTATCTGGGACATAACGAACACTATTTACATATTTTGCGTTTGTTAAATAAATTAAAAAAGGGATAAGGTGAGAGAGAGAGAGAGCATGCATCTCATTTCACAGGTGAGGAACCTGAGTCAGGCCCACATCTGAGTCTTTCCAGCGACGAACTGGGGAGGAAGCTGGCTCTGGGGAACCCAGATCAGAGTCAATTCAATGACTGGGATGCCACATTGACATAAGGTGGTGATGACAGCCACAGGTACAGGTGCTAAGCCACGGTGCTGAGCAAAGGCACGGTGTAACTGAGGGACCCGCCAAGATCCATCCACCTGTGACAACCAAGGGACACTTCTTCATGCTCCCCCTTTCCAAGCCACAGCCAGATGGAACCCAGAATGCTCTAAAGACACACCTCTCCACCTCGCCCTTTAAGAATTACTAGGCATCTCCAGGCTGTGCCGCTGAGGAGCAAGAAATACTACCGCACCCCGGCAGAAAGCTAATGAGAAACCGAACACAGCCAGACAGAAGCTTAACAAGAAATACTGGCCCAGGCTCCCCAGAAGAAGAGCGGGCTCTGAAGGCCTGGCGGGCTGCCTGCCATCTCCCCCCATGCATCGATCGGTGCAGGGAAAGCTGGAGACCGCGGGGAAGGAGATAAACGAGAAGATGTACGACAGGAAGGGCCCAGGGCTGATGAAAGGGGAAGGGAAGGTGGCTTAAATCAAGGGGCAAGTGCTGCGAGAGGGGGAGATAACAGGATTTGTGTTTATGGTTAACGAGGAGAATTGGTGGAGGTGCTGCTCTGGGGCAGGGGAGGTGGGTGAAGACTTGGGGAGGAAGAGGAAGAGGGCCCTCAGGGAGGGTACCCCATGCTCCAAGCAAATCACTACCATGAGCCAAGGGTAAGTCCCTAAAATGGCAAAATCCTTCCTGGTCCACTTGGCTGGAGCTACAATTGCCTTTTATCTTCTCTCCTTTGTTTCCTAACTTTCCTGAGTGTCCAGGAAAGAATACCCACCTCTGCCCCTTCCTCCTACCACCAGGTCATCAGAATTCAAAGACCGTGTCCAGACAATAGGGACAACAGGGAATGCTCACCGAGTACCTCCTCTGTGCTTCTGGCTGTGCCGAGAGCTTCCTGTGTCTTATTCCAACCAATATCCATCCTAGCCAGGATGGAGGCACTGTGGTTGTTCTCACTGCACAGATAAGGAAACTGAAATTCAGAGAGGTGCTCCAATGACACAGAACGGTGCAGAAATTCCAGCCCAAACAGCGTGGCTCCAGTGCTAACCATGATTCCACACTGAGCCTGTTGACACCCTCAGCATTTATGCCTAATAGGAGATTGTTTGCCTGCATTTCACGCCCTTGAACCACCTCTGATTACTGCATCGCTGTGGCACACAGTTCCACGCAGGCTAGTAACACTCTTCGCAAGAAGCAGCCAGAAAACGACTCCACTTTTCTGCCTTAGGGACTTCTCCAAAGATGCAGAAGCGGCTCATTTCTCCACTAGGTGCAGCCAACAAGTACAAGGCACTCACATCCCCAGGGCTGGCCCTCTGCTGGGGGTTCAGGAGTTGAGGGATAAATGCCCCCATCCCTCAGGGGGACAATTCTGAGGCACATTCTGCAGGGCGCCTCAGAGGATGTCCTGCAGGCTAGAGTCCCAGTTTCCCCCAGTGATAACCAGCTACACATGCCCCCATAAGGTGGCCTGCTTTTCTTCCTCATCTCCCCACTCTCTACCTCCTGCTTCCTGCATCTCCTTCCAATCAGCCCTCCTGCATCCAAGCCCTCCTCTCAGACTCCATTTGCCAGGGATCGCAAACTAAGACAGGACACCACCTAACTTAAATATAAGAAATGTAAGAAATAAGACCAGCTAAACAAAGACAAACTTTGGGGAGATCGTATGATAAGGAGATGAAAAGGGGTCTCTCTCTCTCTTTCTGTGGTCTTACAGAACATCTCTTTTAATGATTGAGCGAGATATTTCCTTGTTTTGTACACATTTCTATTAAAAATAGAATATGGCATTAAGACCAGTTACGGAGGCTCATGCCTGTAATCCCAGCACTTTGGGAGGCTGAGGTGGGTGGATCACTTGAGGTCAAGAGTTCGAGACCAGCCTGACCAACATGGTGAAACCCCCATATCTACTTAAAGAATACAAAAATTAGTTGGACGTGGTGATGTGCACCTGTAATCCCAGCTATCGGGAGGCTGAGACAGGAGAATCACTTGAACCTGGGAGACGGAGGTTGCAGTGAGCTGAAATCCAGCCTGGGCAACAGAGCGAGACCTCGTCTCAAAAAAAAAAAAATATATATATATATATAGCATTAAAATGGGGGGTATTTGAGCCTCTATTGAGGTAGTCTGAATAGGATAAACATAGAGTGACAATTTTAACTTCACTTTCTTACAATGACATGGTTTCTCTTTATCACCCATGAGAAATCCACACAACAGAGGCTCTGGACTGTGTTTCTTGGGGTGAGCAGGGTGGGGAACGGCAGTCACTCTACATTCATCTTGGTGCCAGAAGGAGACTCCATTAGGTTCCTCGGGTCACCATAATAACAAATGCCCTGGACCAGTCATAATGGCTTACACCTGTAATCTCAAAACTTTGGGAGGCTGAGGCAGAAAGGTCGCTTGAGCTCAGGAGCTCAATATAAGCCTGGGCAACATAGTGAAATCCCTTCTCTACAAAATAATAATAATAATAATAATAATACAAAAATTAGCCAGGCGGATGCCATGTTCCTGTAGTCCTAGCTACTCGGGAGGCTGAAGTGGGAGGATTGCTTGAGCCCGGGGGTCAAGGCTGCAATGAGACGTGATTGCACCACCGCATTCCAGCATGGGCAACAGAGCAAGACCCTATCTCAAAACAAACAAACAAAAGTACCCCAAACTCGAAGCCTTAAAACACAGAAATGTATTCTCTCATATTTCTGGAGGCTCGGAGTCTAAGCTCCAGGTGCAGGAGGGCCATGCTCCTCTGAAGCCTGTATGGAGAATCCTCCCTTGCCTCTTCCAGCTTCTGGTGGTGGCCATCAATCTTCAGCACCCCTTGGCTTGCAGCTGCGTCTCTCCAATCTCTGCCTCTGTCATCCTGTGACCTTCCCCCTGTGTGTCTGTCCTCACGTTATCTTCCTTCTTCTTATGAAGACACCAGTCATATTGGATTAAGAGTCCACCCTACTCCAGTATGCCCTCTTCTTATGTAATTATATCTGCAATTACCCTATTTCCAAATAATAATGCATTCTGAGATACCGGGAGTTAGAACTTCACCATCTCTTTTGTGGGACACAATTCAACCTATTCAACCTATACCAGAGACTTAGATACCATGTTTTCAACCATCTCCTATGACAGATGGGGAAACTGAGGCAGTCAAAAAGAGTGGTTAAAACCCAAAGAAACCTGGGGTCCAAGTCCAGCTGGGCCACTTACCAGCAGAGTGACCTTTAGCAAGTAAGTCACCTCTCTGAGCCTCACTTTCTTCATCGATAGAATGGAGGTTAATAATAATCATGCCTTATTCAAAGGTATGTGGTGAGCTCCTGTTCTCAGCCACTGCCTAAGAAATACTCTGTCTTGCAACTTCTCATTTCCTTCTTTACCATGGGGGTCTGAAAAGAAATCACAGCTTCAGCAAAGCACAGATAGCTTCTGGCCTTTGGAGTCAAAACGACTTGAATTTGCAAAACAGATGCTTCCTTTCCTGTGTGATCATAGGAAAGTGACTTCACCTCTCTGTAGAATAAAGAGAATACTAGTCCCTCCCTCCCAGAGTCAGTGAGAATTTAAACAACTGCATATGAAGCTCCAAGCAGAGAACATAGTACATGGTGCTTGATCAGAAGTAACCACTATTGCTGCTGCTGCCACTGCAGCAGGCAATGTCAGTATCCCAACCACATCCCCTTGGCAACCACTGACCTGACAGCTTCCTATTGCAAGTACCTGTGACTCTCTGCTGTCTCTGGCTACCGGATATGATCAGCTCACATAGAGGACACATAGAAAGTGTCAGGGGCACTTCACTATTCACCCCCCCGCCAGCCTTCAATCGATGGCTGATAGGAGGTGGTGAATAAGTACCTCAGCTCCCTCATGTCTTGGATGAAACAACCAAAGGTATGAGGTATGCTCTACACAGCCTCCCAGAGGTCCTCAGCAGGACTGAGCTCATTGCTCACCATGTAACCTGCTCATTCATATACCTGCATTCAGTCCTTTTCTTCCTTAGCTAACTTCCCACTCCCCTCCTGTGGGTCACCTCCCCTAGTAAATTACCTGCACTAAAGTAATTGTCTCAGGGTCTGCTTCTGGTGGAACCCAACCTAAAACATGTATTTCTAACCCAAATTTCAGGGACCCTCAGCCCCTGGCTTTATGTCTTTAGAGTCCCTCTGAAAGCAGCAACCACCTCCTCTTCCAGTGCTCTCTTCAAACTTCCATTCCCACCTTACCAGAGAGGCTGCTGGCTGTGACTGCCTCAGGGTGTTGGTGCCTGGAAATGCCAAGTTCTTGATCTCCATGAACTTTTCTTTTCCTCTTTCTTTTTCTTTCTTTCTTTCTTGCTTGCTTGTTTGCTTGCTTGCTTTTTTTTTTTTTACAAGGTCTCACTCTGTTACCGCTGGAGTGCAGTGGCCTAATCATAGCTCACTGCAGCCTCAAACTCCCGGCCTCAAGGGATCCTCCCACCTCAGCCTTCCTAGTAGCTAGGACTACCAGTGCATAGCACCATGTCCAGCTAATAATTTTTGGGGTTTTGTTTTTTTTTTAGAGATGGGGTCTCACTGTGTTGCCCAGGCTGGTCTCAAACTCCTGGTTGGGCTCAAGTGATCCTCCCATCTCAGCCTCCTAAAGTGCTGGGATTGCAGATGTGCACCACCATGCCCAACACCACCCCCTCACCATCATGAACTCTTTTCTCTGCTTACCACCTAGCCTGAGACCCACACAAGAGAAGAGCCACACCCCAAGTTGAACAAATGCCCACGGCATGGGGCATATTCCTTGTATGTGAAGGTCAAACTTGAGGTTTGCAGGTTTAGGTCAAGAATTTAAAAAAAGAAAATCAATGGAGCCCTTTTTACAAAGTAAGTCAAGGGACGAACTTCAAAATACAAAATAGGTAACTAGGAGTTGTAACCCTGACCTTCATCCTCAAAGCTGCCTCCTTGCTTTCTGCTATGGCCACTGAGAGCTGGAGGAGGTAGGGTTGCCAGTTAAAATACATAACACCCAGTCAAATTCGAATTTCAGATAAACAAGGAATAGCATTTAGTATGACTATGTCCCATGCAATATTTGGAATATACTCATGCTGAAAAAATTATCCATGTTTATTTGAAACTCAAATTTAACTGAGCTTGTGGTTTTCATTTTCATTTGTTCCTTTGTTTTTGCTAAATCTGACAACTTTACCTAGGATCCCCTGATACTGTTTAAAACCACTTTGTCTGTGGCTGTCCCTTAAATGGGCCTGGCCTCTGGCAGTCAGATTCCTCCAAGAGTTTTTTAAAGGGCCCACTCAGGACAGGACAGGGACATGGATGGTGTCTGCATCCCAGTGGGGTCTTGGTCACCTTGAAATGGAGCAAAACTAGGGTAAATTTCATAGCTTCTGGCTATGAAAACTAGCCTGTCCCCTCTGGAGGTCACTTGATTCTTTTCAAGTGATTCTGCATAGCTGTGATTGCAATATCCTGGGACACAGAATGTAGAAACTGGAGCCCTGAGGTGTCACCATCAGCCAGCATGGTGCTAGGGGATGTTTTTCTCTGTACTAGGTAGACTTGGTCATGTGGGAGCTAGAGATGGAAAAATTGGAGAAGCTGAGAAGTTACATGTGTGTGAATGTGCCTTCTTTGGCAAAAAATTGGAACTTGCTAAGAACCACAGACCCCTCCCCACCCACGGAGGACACAAGGAACATTCTGACTAAGGGAAGAATTTTTACGGACTCCTCATCTAAGAAGCATACCAATGAGCCACCCATCCATTCATCCACATATCCATCCACCTATCCATTCATTCATTCAACAAATGCTTGCTAAGCACCTATTATGTGCCAAGTTTGATGCTGAGTGCTGGGCATACAAGCCCTAAAAGGGACATACATAGTCCTGACCCTATGGATTTCCCCTCTGCAGTGGGAAAAACAAAGAAGGATGTAAGCAACCAAAAAAATAAATAAACTGATTACAGAGTACAAGTTATTTGCAGGATTCATATCCTGTGATCCTTAGTTCACTTTTTATTAAATTTTAAAATGCTTTTGTTCATCCCTGTCTCCATTGCTGCCAGTAAAATTGAGCTCCAGGAACCAACTTTTTTGTTATAATATCAAACAATGACATTCCAGGGCCTGGCCTTAACAATGCAAAAGCTTCACAATTAACAGAGGAAGGCTCAAAAGGCAATGAAGAGGAGAGTTCTCCCCTGTAGTGACCATGGGGCAGATATCTTCCTGCTTCACAAAATGAGCTTCAAATAATTCGATTTGATAAGATGTGAAATTGAGAACATTCTTAGGAACATGCAGTCTCATTTTTCAGTGCCATATGGAGATGCGTGTGAATATTTATAATTGTTAAGCAACTGGACCTGACAGTACACTGTGAGCAAAAGGGTCCTGAGAAATTCTTAAGACTCTAGAAATTCTTAAGACATTATTTTCATGTCCTGTGAAAATAACGTTCAAAGAGAGTCATGGCATTCTGACTGATTACCTTAACTGACAACGGGCTGCCTGGTAATCACTGCAGTGAGCATCTCTGTGTTATCCAGACAGAAATAGGTGTGGAACAGTAGGGTCAAATCAGAAGAGGAGTCACTGACACTTTCTTCTTCTCCCTCGAGACTGATTGGGGGGAAAGGCCTATGACTCTAGTAGATTCCACATTTTTAATAAAAAGACTGGAAATCTAGCTCTCTAAATAAATAATTTTAATTTGGTGATTAGGAAAGATCATCTCTCATGAGACGGCAAAATGCTGAAAAGCTGAGACCCAAGGTTAAGAAATTCATCCATAAAGGGTAGGAAGAGGTTGGGCACAGTGACTCGTGTCTGTAATCCCATCATTTGGAAGACTGAGGTGGAAGGATGGCTTGAGCCCAGGAGTTCAAGACCAGCCTGGGCGACTTGACAAGACCCTGTCTCTACAAAAAAAAAAAAAGAAAAAAAAATGTAAATTAGCCAGGTGGCACATTCCTGTGGTCCCTGCTACTCAGGAGGCTGAGGTGGGAGGATAATTTGAACCCAGGAGGTTGAGGCTGCAGTGAACTGTGATCTCGCCACTGCATTCCAACCTACGTGACAGAGTGAGACCCTGTCTCTAATAAATAAGTAAATAGCAAAAATAAAATTAAAAAGAGAGAGAGAGTGCAGGAAAAAGAACATTACAGACACAAGAAACAGCAAGTGCACTCCAGCCTAGGTGACAGAATGAGACCCTATCCCAGAAACAAAAAAAGAAAAACAGCAAAGGCCTGAGACAGGAGTTAGCTCTTGAGCATTTGAGACACCTAACAAAGTCAGCAGAAGTGGAACATAGAGAGGAAGCACTTGGAGATGAGGTGGAGAGGTCCGTGGTGGTCGACCCTCAAGGCTTTGTGGAGCGTGCATTTTATTATTCTGGTGATGAGAGTCAACAGATGGCTTCAAGCCAGAGAATGAGCTTTCACAAAGCAGGCTCAGTCATGCAGAAAGATCAGAATGCAGGATTGGTCACTGTTGGAGCTGACTTTTCATTCTGCATGCACATCGTGGCTCAGCACAGGAGGAGTTTGACTTCTCATAAAATTACCTGCACTTTGTAAATAATCTGACTTCCCTGGTCCAATAGAAGCAGAAAGAAAAAAATGTTTACAGCTAAAATAATACAAAACAAAAAAGAACCTGCTTAGCCCTGAGAGCATGAGCATGAGGGACATGTTGTCTATTGCCAGCATGGAGTGGGAAATGAGTTTAGAGTTGGCCCTCCACAGGGGGGATTTGTGGTTCCTTGAAACTGTCAAATAAATCATCCATATTTAGTAACTGTAATGTTGTTTGGGTATTACATTCAATGGATTTCTCTGACACTCCAGGCATCTTATTTCCCCATCCATCAAACTCCCACTCACCATTATACACCCAGCTGAATGGCTAAAGTGGAAGGAACTGACACCACTGAACGTTGGCAGGGATGAGGAGGAACTGGAATGCTCATCTATAGTGAGTGGAAGTACAAAATGGTACAATCGTTTTGGAAAATTTTTAGCAGTTTATTAAAAAGTTAAACAAATTTATCATATGACCCATTAATCCTGCTCTCAGAAATTTACCTAAAAGAAATGAAAATATATCCTCAAAAAATCTTGTGCAAGAATGTTCATAGCTGCTTTACTCGTTATAGGCAAAACCTGCAAATATGTCAGATGTCCATCAACAGGAGAACATAAACTGAGGTATATTCATAGTACTCAGCAATAGAAAAAGAAATGAGTGGTTCAGCATGATGGCTCAAGCTTGTAGTCCCAACACTTTGGGAGGTCAAGGCAGAAGGACTGCTTGAGCCCAGGAATTCAGGACTAGCATGGGCAACATGATGAAACCTTGTCTCTACAAAAAAATACAAAAATTAGCCGGACATGGTGGCCTGTGCCTGTAGTCCCAGCTATCTGGGAGGCTGAGGTGAGAAAATGGCTTGAGCCAGGGAGGTCGAGGCTGCAGTGAGCTGAGATCATGCCACCGAACTCCAGCCTGGGCGACAAAGTGAGACCCTGTCTCAAAAAAAAAAGGGAAGTTGGGCACGGTGGCTCATGCCTGTAATCCCACCACTTTGGGAGGCCGAGGTGGGCAGATCATGACATCAGGAGATCAAGACCATCCTGGCTAACACGGTGAAACCCCATCTCTACTAAAAATACAAAAAATTAGCAAGGCATGGTGGCGGGTGCCTGTAGTTCCAGCTACTCGGGAGGCTGGGGCAGGAGAATGGCATGAACCCAGGAGGCGGAGGTTGCAGTGAACCGAGATCGGGCCACTACGCTCCAGCCTGGGTGAAAGAGCGAGACTCCGTCTCAAAAAAAAAAAAAAAAAAAAAAAAGAGAGCGCTATTAACATATGTTACAGCATGAAGAAATCTCGGAAGCATTATGCTAGATAAAAAAACAAATAGGGTACATGCTGTGTATGATTTCATTTAGAAAAAGTTCTTGAAAAATAAAAACTAACTTACAGTAATAGAAATCAGATCAGTGGTTGCTTTTAGGAATGAAGGAATTACCTGGCACAATAAAGTTTTCTGTGGTGGTGGTGATGCCTTGTTTCTTAATAGAGATATGGGTTGCACAAGTGTATGCCTTTATCAAACTGATATAACTGTGTACTTAACATTAAGAATTTCACTGAATATAAAAGATAATATAACAATTAACTCAAGATGGATTAAACACTTAAATGTAAAACCCAAAACTATAAAAACCATGGAAGACAACCTAGGCAATACCATTCAGGACATAGGAATGGTAAAAGTTTTTATGACAAAAATGCCAAAAGCAATTGAAACAAAAGCAAAATTTGACAAATGGGATCTAATTAAACCAGAGCTTCTGCAAAGCAAAAGAAACTATCAACAGAGTAAACAGACAACCAACAGGATGGGAGAAAATTTTTGCAAACTATGCACCTGACAAAGGTCTAATATTCAGCATCTATAAGGGACTTAACCCAATTTACATGAAATAAACAACCCCATTAAAAAGTGGGCAAAGGACATGAACAGACGCTTTTCAAAAGAGGACATACGTGTGGCCAATAAGCATATGAAAAAAAAGCTTAACATCACTGATCATTAGAGAAATGTAAATCAAAACCACAGTGAGATACCATCTCACACCAGTCAGAATAGCTATTATTAAAAAGTCAAAAAATAACAGGTGCTAGCAAGGCTGCTGAGAAAAAGGAATGCTTATACACTGCTGGTGGGAGTGTAAATTAGTTCAACCATTGTGGAAAACAGTGTGGCGATTCCTCAAAGACCTAAAAACAGAACTACCATTCAACCTAGCAATCCTATTACTGGGTAGATACCCAAAGGAATATAAATTTTTCTATCATAAAGTCACATGCACACATATGTTCACTGCAGCACTATTCGCAGTAGCCAAGACACGGAATCAACCTAAATGCCCAACAATAATAGACTGGATAAAGAAAATATGGTACATATACTCCATAGAATACTATCCTCTGCAGGAACATGGATGGAGCTGGAGGTCAGTAACCTTAGCAAACTAATCCAGGAACAGAAAACAGAATACCGCATGTTCTCACTTCTAGGTGGGAACTAAATGATGAGAACACATGGACATATAGAGGGGAACAACACACACTAGGGCCTATCAGAGGGTGAGAAAAGGGAGAGGGCCAGGAAAAATAACTAATGGATACTAGGCTTACTACCTGGGAGATGAAATAATCTGTAAACAAACCCCCATGACATGAGTTAACTATATAACAAACCTGCACATGTACCCTTCAACTTAAAATAAACGTTAAAAAAAGAAAAAAAGAATTTCACTGAATATAAAGGATGCCTCATTTTTAATGTAAAAATAAATAAGATTCTATTACTCTGGGCAGTCTTCTCTACCTTTTTGGTGTAGAACTACACCTCAGAGTTACTACACGAGGGGAGGTAGCTGGGGTGCTTATATACCAACTCCTATTAGTCATTGGATGAAGGCTGCTGGAAGTGGAGGTGTAATTCCCCAGCACCTGCAGCTGGCCCTGAGTACCCACAGAGCAAGCCCAGCGGGCAAAGAGAGCTCCTTTAGGAAAAAAAATGCAGAAATGTGGGCGTCAAGCTGGCATGCACGAAACTGGCACGTACCAGGGTAATATGGGAGAGGCCCCAACAGCATCCACTACAGGCCCTGTTATGTCTGCTCCTATAGCCTCCTGTGTGTATAATTGTACCCTAACAGTAGAAACAGCAATTAAAAGCTTGGGTTACAGAACCAGGCAGACCAAGCCTCAGATTTCAGCTCTCTCACTTTCTAAGTGACATGTTGGGCAAATGGTGCTTCTTCTGAAAAATGGGGTTCATGCATTGTTGAGGACATTCAATGAGATAATCTCTGTTCTGTGCTTACCATAGCACATAATATGAACTCTCATTATGGCACATCAGAGAAACTCCAATAAACACTAACAGCAACAATTATTTTTTCTGCTATGTTCACTCTATTTTCCAAGAAAAAAAAAAAGTCAAACTCAAAATTTTTCATTAAAGATTTTCTCCCTTAAATTATTTTGAAAATTTAATTGTTGAAAAGATAATACATTTACAAAGTTTGAAATCCAAATTTTTTTTTTTTTTTTTTTTTGAGATGGAGTCTCTCTCTGTCTCCCAGGCTGGAGTGCAGTGGCACGATCTCGGCTCACTGCAAGCTCCGACTTCTGGGTTCACGCCATTCTCCTGCCTCAGCCTCTGGAGTAGCTGGCACTACAGGCGCCCGCCACCATGCCCGGCTAATTTTTTATATTTTTAGTAGAGATGAGGTTTCACCGTGTTAGCCAGGATGGTCTCGATCTCCTGACCTTGTGATCCGCCTGCCTCAGCCTCCCAAAGTGCTGGGATTACAGGCGTGAGCCACCGCACCTGGCCAAAATCCAAAAATTATTAAAGGATACACTGAAAAGGCTTTGTCCTTTGACACGCCAGCCACCCAGCTGCCCTCCCCACAAGTAAATGAGATTATCAGCATGTTTGTGTATTTTTCCAAAGATATTTGCAGATGGTAGTCTAAAATATTCTAAGTCTGCTTCTGTTTATCTATGGCTGAATCTAGTACATGATTCAGTGTTTGGTTTGGCATGAATAATATATGCAGGTTTTATTTTGAAATCATGTTAGATTTACAGAAGAGTAGCAGAGATGATACAAAGAGTTCTTGGACATCCTTCACCCAGCATCCCCCAATGCTACTATTTTACATAACCACAGTGCATTTATCAAAACTAAGAAGGTGATGTTGGTACCCTGCAATTAACAATACTACAGATTGTATTTAGACTTTACCAGTTTTTTCATTAAAGTGGATCTAATCCAGGATGGTGCGTTGCATATGTCTTGGCATCCCTTTAGGGCATCAAGATACCCAATGCTCCATATTTAAGAACTGCTAGCACAGAGGAGCATGGAGCACTTTATTGGTGTCACTACCACAGTGGGACTGGAAATTCAGGTCACCACCCCTGCTGTGTGTCCTTGGAAAATTCACCTTTCCTCTCTGGGCTTTAGCCTCCCTTTCACTACAATGCAGCAGTGAAAACATATCAGCCTTTCTGACCTTGTGTGGTCAAAGCAATGTGATGAACTCCACACACTCTAACACCTCTTAGATATCCCAATGTTCATTAGCGTGTTAAAGGCTCTGATAAGTCCTGCAACAAAACACCTGTTTTAATATCACTTAACTCAGTATTGCTCAGGCACACTGGATTAGGGAGGCAATTTTTACCCTCCATATTTATCTACAGAAGTGTGTTCCAGAGTAGAGCCTTTAGGGCATGACGGACTAAATGATAATAAAGGCTGCTAACAGAGCCTCAATTTGTTGGGGGTTCAAGAGCAAGCACACTGCCTAGAGAAGGCTGGTCATGAAAACTTGGAAGGAGAGACACAAAGGGGAAGGCTGACCAAAAACTTGGCTGACTTTCCCTTGGCTCCCCAGCTCTTCTTAGCCAGCCCAGATCCTGGGCATTGTGGGACCCCTATAGAGCTGCATGTGGCAACCTCCTTGGAAGGAAACTTAGCAATGTGCCTCAGATTGTCAGTGCACATGCTCTTGAACTCAGTGATCATGTGTCTAGATGCATCCACACCTGAGCACAGAGGGGTTTGTGCAGGCTAATCACAGCCTCATGGCTTGAGGGGGCAAAAGACTGAAAATAATGCAATGTCCCATCATACAGGACTGATTACAGAAGCGACGGTCCATGCAGGCAGTGGAATTCCACGCAGCCATTAAGAAAGGAAAAAGAGTGTGTGTGTGTGTGTGTGTGTACATGCTCACATGCACCTCACATATACTTGGTCACAATGTACGGCCCATCTCAAGAAGGATAACATGACACTGGGAACCGTGGTTGCCCCCAAATAGAAGAACTGAAAGACCTGGAAGCAGAAGTGGGAGAACTTTATTTTTCACTGACTACTCCTCTGTACCTTCCTAGTTTTGTACCTTGCATGCATTGCTTATTTAATGAATTAAAATAATAATTTCTAAAAGAATGAGACATGGTTTAATTTATCTATAGGATGGAATGCTGTACTATATGCAGTTGTTTAAAAAGAAAGGAAAAAATAAAGAATAGGGAAACTGTTTATGCACTGAAATGAAAATATCTACACGTCGGCCGGGCGCGGTGGCTCACGCTTGTAATCCCAGCACTTTGGGAGGCCGAGGCGGGCGAATCACGAGGTCAGGAGATCGAGACCACGGTGAAACCCCGTCTCTACTAAAAATACAAAAAAAATTAGCCGGGCGTGGTGGCGGGCGCCTGTAGTCCCAGCTACTCGGAGAGGCTGAGGCAGGAGAATGGCGTGAACCCGGGAGGTGGAGCTTGCAGTGAGCCGAGACTGCGCCACTGCACTCCAGTCTCGCTAAAAAAAAAAAAAAAAAAAAAAAAAAAAAAAAAAAAAAAAAAAAAAGAAAATATCTACACGTTTCAGTGAAAAAAAGCAAAATGTAGAAATACATATGGATTATATTATTCTTGAGTTTAAAATAAGATTATACTTTTTTTTGTATATATGTATATATGTAAAAAATTCTGGAAGGATATTAAAAAGCTAATATAATCATACGAAAATAATCATAGTTAGTTATGGGGGGTGGCGTGGAAGCAGGAAAGGTTTCACTCTATTCCTTCAAATATAATCAGATATATTACACCTTTATATATTTTATTATATGTATTTGAACAATGAGTATATTACCCCTTCAGAGTTACATAAATATGAATGCAGGAAATCTATATGGACAGATGCATAACAATTTTCCATATATAGTTAAACAGAAAAAGCAAGTTTGCAGAACAGTGTGTATAGTATCATTTGTCTACCAAAAAATGTGTGTGTATCTGTGTGTATGTGAGTGTTTATATACATTTATATACATACATATATATACATTTACACACACACACACAATTGAAAGCACACACTCTTCCTGGAAGAATTCAGAAAAAACTGCTAACAATGACTTCCCCTTTTGAGGGTACCTGGAGACAGACAGGGATTATTCACCCTGAAAAACTACTTGAATGTTTACCACGTGCATAAAAACGTTTTTAATGTTTTAAAAACATCTGTGAAATAATGGTCACCATAACTAAGATTTTAGCAAAAAATTAGAAATAAATGTTTTTCCTTTGGGAAGGATTGGTATAAATTTCAGCCCATCCATACTCTAGAATCCTCTTCAGATATTAAAATATTTGAAAAATTAAATGTCGGCCAGGTGTGGTGGCTCACACCTGTAATCCCAGCACTTTGGGAGGCCGAGGTGGGAGGATCACTTGAGCCCAGAAGTTAAAGGCCAGCCTGGCCAACACAACAAGGCCTCATCTCTACAAAAAGTAGAAAAAAATAGCCTGTAGCCCTAGCTACTCAGGAGGTGGGAGGATCACATGTGCCCAGGAGTTTGAGGCTGTAGTGAGCCATGATCGCACCACTGCACTCCAGCGTGGGTGACAGAGCAAGATCCTGGCTCAAAACAAGAGCAAAAAAAAAAAAAAAAAACTAAATGTATGTTTATTTACACTGACCTGAAAAGAAACAATGTATTATTAAACAATGTATTATTGTGAAACAACATATTATTATGAAACTATATATTATTAAATAATACAATGTATTATTAAGTAAAATTTCAGAACCAAAAATATGATATAACCCAATTTTTGCAGTAAAGCCTCTATGTACTTGTGTGTACACATGCATATATATGTATTTTTTTTTTTTTTGAGATGGAGTCTCGCTCTGTCGCCCAGGCTGGAGTGCAGTGGCGCAATCTCGGCTCACTGCAAGCTCCGCCTCCCAGGTTCACACCATTCTCCTGCCTCAGCCTCTCCGAGTAGCTGGGACTACAGGCGCATGCCACCATGCCCGGCTAATTTTTTGTGTTTTTAGTACAGACGGGGTTTCACCGTGGTCTCGATCTCCTGACCTCGTGATCCGCCCCCTTCGGCCTCCCAAAGTGCTGGGATTACAAGCATGAGCCACCACGCCCGGCCACACATGCATATATATTGTATTATATAAACAATATGTAGAAGATTCAAATCCTGACTCTCTTACTTATTAGCTGTGTGATCTTAGACTAGCTACTAAAAATTTGGGGGCCTCAGTTTTCTCATTTGTAAAATGGGTGCAACTACTCTACCAGCCTTGAATTAACTCATTTGATTCTTTGAACAACTTAGAGCAGCTGTCCCTAACCTTTTTGGCACCTGAGACCAAATTTGTGGAAGAACTTTCCATGGACGGTGAGGGTGGGGATGATTTCAGGATGATTCAAATGTGTTTCATTTATTGTGTACTTTATTTCCACTATATTACATGGTAATATATAATGAAATAATTATCCAACTCATCATAATGTAGAATCAGTGGAAGCCCTGAGCTTGTTTTCCTGCATTTAGACAGTCCCATCTGCGGGTGATGGGAGATAGTGGCAGATCATCAGGCATTAGATTTTCATAAGGAGCATGCAACCTAGAATTCTCACATCCACAGTTCATAATAGGGTTTGCTCTCCTATAAGAATCTCATGCCACCGTTGATCTGACAGGAAGCAGAGCTCAGGTAGTAATGAGAGTAATGGGGGTTGGCTGCAAATATAGATGAATTTCCACTGGCTTGCCTGCAGCTTACCTCCTGATGTGTGGCCCAGTTCTTAACAGGCCATGGACCAGTACTTGTCCATGGCCTGGAGGTTAGCGACCCCTGACTTAAAGCATAATGCCTGTCTCATAGTACACAATTTGTAACTAATAGTTATTGCTATCTATCTCTCTACTATCAGTGTATTAGCCCACTTTCACACTGCTATAAAGGAATACACGAGACTGGGTAATTTATAAAGAAGTTTAATTGACTCACAGTTCCACATGGCTGAGGAGGCCTCAGGAAACTTACTATCATTGCAGAAGGGGAAGCAGTCACCTTCAAAGTGAAGGGGGAAGACCCCCTTATAAAATCATTAGATCTTATGAGAACTCACTCACTATCACGAGAACAGCATAGGGGAAACCGTCCCTGTGATCCAATCACCTCCTTCCCTTCACACACGGGGATTTTCAATTCAAGGTGAGATTTGGGTGGAGACGCAGAGTCAGACTGTATCAATCAGGAAATTGCTAACATGGTTGATGTGGATTATAGAGACAGGGAGCTGGTGGTGTTCACTGCCACACTCTACACTGGTTACCCTAGAATATGGGATTTGAGCGGGCCAGGAAGAATCAACACCTTCTATTTTATACACTGCTATGTTGTTTGACTGTTTGGTTTTGGTTTGGTTTTACAACAAACATGCATTATTTTATAATAAGCTAGAAGAAACAATACAAGAAAATAAATTAGTTGCAAGGAGGCAGACACTCTCCAACCCACAGTTGGGGAGAACAGGGGCTGCATGTAGTATGACCATGCCTCACATTTTGCATCCATAAAGCAGGGAGACAGGACCGAAGTAGCGCACCGTGCATCCTGCAGCTAAATCTGTCCACCTTCCTCCCTTCTGCAAGACACAGGTGCCCAGAGTCAGAAATTACATCTGGGCTGTTCATATTTGTGGCCACTCTCCCCAGTCATTCAGCCTGGGGAGAGTGGGGAAATTCAGCCTCATGCCACCATTTTTCAAGCACCACCGGTAGAGGAGGAGACAACAGCTGTGCACCCACCTTGGTCTGAGCACCAATCTCCGTGGAAGATGTTGGGAGAAGCAGCATTTCTTCAAGGGCATTTGCAAAGGGCTTCAGTTAACAGAGGGCCTACAAAACCATTAGCCGTGAAATCCCTTCAGCACCCCCTAATGAAGATCCCCTGTGGACAGACCAAGAAAAGGGCTCCAAGAAGGAAAAGATGCACCGAAGTTAACACAGCTAGAAGGTAAAGGAGCCCACATTCAAACACAGATCTGTCCATTCCAGTGCACAAGCAGTTGAGGCCACACAGAAGCAGAGGTTGGATCCACTGCATTTCAGAGAAACCGTTCATGTATTCAACAAAAATGGAACCAGGTGTTTCGTGCCTGCTACATGCCAGGCCCTGACCTAGACTCTGATAGCACAGAGATTTGTTTGCCATTCAACACAGGTTTATTTAACACTACTCTCCTCCAGGAACTGCGGGAGGCACCGGGGCTACAATGGAGGACAAACAGGCATGATCCCTGCTCTCAGAGTCCCTGCTCTCAGTGTCCCTGCTCTCAGATGCTTTTGCAAATAAGGGGAAACAGTTATTTATCCTAAAATGAAGGTAACATAGTACTTTCTGAGGGGAGGTCCACAGAGCTGATAACGTGAATTTGAATTAATCTGGGGAATCCAGGAAGGCTTCCCTAAAGAAGTGAAGCTTGCACTAAAATCTAAAGAAGAAGTAAAGAAGATGAGGAAGGAAAGAAAAGGCATCCAAGTAATGAGAACAGCATGTGCAAAGGCCCTGTGGTAGGACGCACCAAGGACCCAAAGGCAACCCTTTTGGCTGGACTAGAGAGATCGAGGGGTAGTGCCATGCAAAGTGACAGTGAAGAAGGAGACAATGGCCAGGTGCGGTGGCTCACGCCTGTAATCCCAGCACTTTGGGAGGCCGAGGCGGGTGGATCACCTGAGGTCAGGAATTCGAGACCAGCCTGGCCAACATGGTGAAACCCCATGCCTACTAAAAATACAAAAAAATTAGCCTGGCATCGTGGGTGCCTGTAATCCTAGCTACTCAGAAGGCCAAGGCAGGACAACTGCTTGAACCCAGAAGGTGGACGTTGCAGTGAGCCGAGTTCATTCCATTGCACTCCAGCCTGGGCAACAAGAAGAAAACTCCATCTAAGAAAAAAGAAAAAGGAGAGAGACAATGAAAACCCATCCAGGTAATGATCTGGTCTTCCCCCTAAGGCAATGGGAAATCCTCAAAGAATTCTAAGAAAAACTGAAATGATCAGCTTCACCCTCTGGCAATCAAATAAGAGTAAGAGATGTATAAAAAGTAATCACAACCAAAAAGATACACCTGAGACAGAATAAGTTCAGGTAGCTGTGCAGTCACCTAATGCAATTAGAGGGATAGGAGCTTCTTAGAGGAGGAGATATTCGAAATAAAATATTTTTTAAGCCCATCACAAAATCCTGAATCTGAAAGGTTCAAACGTTCCCTCCAACACAGGTGCAGGCCCATTTCAGAGATGAGGTCCAGGAACCCCAGTCTCATGGTGGCGGACCACACAAGAAGCCACAGGGCTCTCTCTGACTCCTTGCACAGTGCTTACAGGTTTGCCTGGCTGGATTAAGTTCCTAATTTGTCCCTAAGCCTCAGCAACAAGCCAGAGGCTAAACAGGCCTGATGCAAGCAGAACCCTGGGCTCATCCTAGAGTCCCCAGAGTCTCTAACCCACCAGGGATGGGAGGTGAGACAGGTCTAGGGAGCTGGAAGCCTGTGCTCCTCCCCAGAGAATCTCCTTCTCCCAGCTGGAGAGCCCCCTACAAACCATCTAAGCAGCCCCGGGGGAGGCATTTAGGTAAGAGTACTCCAGGGAACCTTCAGAGTAATTTTCAAGGAGGGCTGAGGCCAGTGAGAAAGGGAATTATTAGCTCTGCTCTCTGGAGGGAAGTTGCTGGAGACAAGTCAGTGAGTGGGTTACTCAAGGGAAGGGGCATTTATAGTCCCTTTCCTTCTAAGCAGAGGACATTCGTGATGGCTGGGGATTCAGACAGAGCCCTACTGAGGAAACAACCACAGCGGTGATAATAGCTCAATAAAAATAAATCGATATGAAGAACTCTTACAACTCAACAACTAAAAGACAAACAGCCCCATTTTTTTAACGAGCAGAGGACCCGAAGAGACATTTCTCCAAAGAAGATACGCAAACGGCCAACAAGCACATGAAAAGATGCTCAATGTCATTCATCAGAAAAATGCAAATCAAAACCACAGTAAAATCTCACTTCGCACCCTTATGAATAGCTATAGTTAAGAAAAAAAACAGATAATAGCAAGTATTGGCAAGGATGTGGAGAAATTGGAACCTTTATACACTGCTGGTAGAAATATAAAACAGTGCAGCCACTTTAAAAGATGGCTGACAGTTTCTCAATGACTTAAACCTACCAGCAATTCAACATGTGTGTGTGTAGGTATATACCCAAAAGAACTAAAAACAAGTGTTCAAACAGATACTAGTATACCAATGTTCATGGCAGCATTATTCACAGTGGCCAAAAGTTGGAAACAACTCCAATATCCATCAACAGATGAGTGGATAAGTAAAATGTGATATATACTTCAATGAAATATTATTTAGCCATAAAAATGAATGAAATAGGCCAGGCGCAGTGGCTCATGCCTGTAATCCCAGCACTTTGGGAGGCCGAGGCAGGCGGATCATGAGGTCAGGAGATCGAGACCATCCTGGCTAACACGGTGAAACCCCGACTCTACTAAAAATATAAAAAATTAGCTGGGCCGGGCGCGGTGGCTCGTGCTTGTAATCCCAGCACTTTGGGAGGCCAAGGCGGGTGGATCACGAGGTCAGGAGATCGAGACCACGGTGAAACCCCGTCTCTACTAAAAATACAAAAAATTAGCCGGGCGTGGTGGCGGGTGCCTGTAGTCCCAGCTACTCAGAGAGGCTGAGGCAGGAGAATGGCGTGAACCCGGGAGGCGGAGCTTGCAGTGAGCCAAGATCGCGCCACTGCACTCCAGCCTGGGTGAAAGAGCGAGACTCCGTCTCAAAAAAAAAAAAAAAAATTAGCTGGGCGTGGTGGCGAGTGCCTGTAGTCCCAGTTACACAGGAGGCTGAGGCAGGAGAATGGCGTGGATCTGGGAGGCGGAGGTTGCAGTGAGCCAAGATCGCACCACTGCACTCCAGCCTGGGCGACAGAGCAAGACTCCATCTCAAAAAAAAAAAAAATAAATGAAATACTGATACATGCGACAACATGGATGAACCTTGAAAACATGCTAAGTGAAAGAAGCCAAGCATGTATTGTACGATTCCATTTATATGAAATACCCAGAATAGTCAAATTGATAGAGACAGAAAGCTGATTAGTGGTTGCCTAGGTTTTGGGGGAAGGAGGCAAGGGGGAGTGACTGCTAATAGTTGTCGGATTTCCCTTCAGGGTAATGAAAATGTTCTGGAACTAGATAATGATGATGCTTACACAACCTTGTAAATGGACTAAAGACCACTGAATTGTTGACTTTAGAAAGGTTAAAATGGCAAATTTTAGGTTATGTGTCTTTCACCACAACTCTTAAAATCTAGGAACATAAATAAATAGATGGATTGGGAAACCTCCCAGTAGCTCCTCAGCACACCCAGGATAAAATCCAAAAGACAAGCTCTTACATACAAGGCCCCACATGAGTTATCCTCCCCTCGCTCATTCAGCTCCTTGCTGATCTTTGAAGCACGATCCCACCTCAGGGCCCTTGCTCCTGCTGTCTCCCTCTACCTGGCAGGCCAGGTCTCCACTCAGCTCACTCCATCTACCTCACATAGGCCATAGCAGATAGACTCAAAGGGGCTCCCAATGCCACCCACCTCTCAGTATTTACCCATTTGTATAAACTCCACCCTTACATATGGGCAGGACCAGGAGCTTGCTTCTAATCAATAGAACACAGTAAAGAGGACCCAGCAAGGTGACTCATGCCTGTAATCCCAGCACTCTGGGAGGCTGAGGCAGGCAGATCACTTGAGGTCAGGAGTTGGAGACCAGCCTAGCCAGCATGGTGAAACCCTGTGTCTACTAAAAATACAAAAAAATTAGCCCAGGGTGGTAGTGCGTGCCTGCAATCCCAGTTACTCAGGAGGCTGAGGCAGGAGAATTGCTTGAACCCAGGAGGTGGAGGTTGCAGTGAGCCGTGATTGCACCACTGCACTCCAGCCTGGGTGGCACAGTGAGATTATTCCATCTCAAAAAAAAAAAAAAAAACCCACAGAGGAAAGAATACAATAAAAGGGACAGGAGGCCACTCTCATAACTACATCATATAAGACTGTAATTAATGCCCATCTTCCTAGGAGACTCTCCTTGCTGGCTTTGATGAAGCAAGCAACCACACTGGGGTGGGCCATGTGGCAGTAGCCTCTGGCCAACAACCAGCCAGGCAGTGAGGGCTGCTTCCATCTTACAGCCAGCAAGAAACTGAGGCCCTCAGTCTTACAGCCCACAAGGAACTGAATTCTGCCAACAACCCCATGAGTTTGGAAGTGAATCCTTCCCTGGTTGAGTTTCAAGTGAGACTGCGGCCCCAACCAATACTTTGACTATAGATTTCAGATAAGATTCTGAAGCAGAGGACACAGCCTAGGTTTTTGGCCCCCAGACATCGTAAGATAATAAATATATGCTGCTTTAAGTTTGTGGCCATCTGTTATGTAGCATTGGTGCATGGGTCCCTGTTCAAATGTCACCTCCTTAGAGAAGCCTTTTCTGAATTCCCTTTCTAAAACACAATTCGTCTGACACAGAAAGATAAATACTGTATGATCTCACCTATATTTGGAATCTGAAAGAGTCAAAGCATAGAGACATAGACTAAAATACTGGTTGCCAGAGGTCAGAGGGACAGGGAAATGAGATGTTGGTCAAAGGGTACAAAGTTTCAATTAAGCAAGATGGATGAGTTCTGGAGATCTAATGTATGGCATAATGATTACAGTTAATAATGTTATATATTTGAAATTTGCTAAGAGGGTAAGTTTCACCACAAAAAAAGACAATTATGTGAGGTGATGAACGTGTCAAATAGCTTGACTATAAGGATCATTTCACAACATATATGTACATTACAGCATCAAGTTGTACCCCTTAAACATTACCCAATTATATTTGGGTATTGGTCAATATATTTGTCAATTATATCCAAATAAAATAAAATCTGTTCCACCATTACTTTCTACAATTACCCTGACTTTTTTCTCCATACCCCTTACTGCAACCTGACTCATTGTATGTTTATTTATAAATATATAATCTTGAGAGCAAGGATCTAGTCTGTCCTGGTCATCTCTGCATCTCCAGTGCCTCTCATGGAACTTGGCACATAGCAGACATTCAATAAATAAGGAATGACCAAACAATCAGCCATCTTTATATAGGCTTCACTGTGGGCACTTGCCTTAGTTGTCCTCACCATGACCCAACAAGCTGGTATAATTATTCCCATTTTATGAATGTAAAAAGCGAGGCTCAAAGGTAAAGAATGACACATCCAAGCTTATATAGCTGGTAAATGGCAGAACCAACAATTAAATCCAGGTAGCCTCACCCAAAGGTCCATGTTCTTAACTGCCATGCAGGCAACCTCAGATGGTCAGCAGCACCTTTGTTCTCATTTTCTTCCTTCTATGAAAGGGGTACTTTTATCCATCCTGGGTCAGTGGCAGGAGGGACTCTCCCCACTCTTTCTCCTGGCCCTGCTATCTGTGGACAGGAACAGGTAAAGATCTTCAGAAGCCTTAAGCTTAGAAAAGATGAGGGAGCCCCCTCTGCAATCCCCTTTGTAAACTGAAATTAAAACAATGCAAAACCATAAAACACGAAATATGTGCACATGTTGATGTTAAAGGAACTGTCTTCTAGATTTCCTGATTCTGGTTGTTGAAGTGCAACCTTTTTCATCCCTTTCATGACCTGACTTTCCTGAGGCTCTAAGCCTATCCTTAGCTGGCCTCCTGGAGGAGCTAGGTCTGCATATGGGATTTTGAGTAAAGAAGGAAATGAGGGAAAGACAGAATACCCCCGGCAAAGAGAACAGCATGGATGTGCACAGGCCCTGGGGTAGAAATAAGTATGGCAGAAACAAGGGACTGGAAGAAGAGTCTTAGACATCTGTGAAGTGTAGACACACTATAGGCTAGAAACTGCGCTTTTACTTAGCAATTCCACCTAATCTTCACCAGACCTCCATAAGGTAACTACAACTATCAACGCACTTGTACAGATGAGCAAACTAACACACAGAAAGGCAACACATCTTGCTGTTTTGGTCATCTTAGACTACACTATGCAATGCTAACAGATGCCTTCAAAGCTCTCGTTGGCTTAGATAGCAACCATTCATTCCTCTGGAACGTTAACCATTCATTCCTCTGGAACGTGACAAACCCTTGTAGCTCTGTTTTTGCTCTGCCCCTCCTCACTTCATTCCAGGATGAAGGCTAAAGAAGCAACACCCGTATGGAAACCTGATGGTCTCGAGGCCAAGGTAAAAAGGGAAGGTGAGGCACAACACTTGGGAAATAGTAAAAATTACCCATAGCATCACAAAAAGGGAAGGGAAAAGGTGACCACTCAAGGGTTCTTACAGTGTCTGCCAAAAAGTAGCACATACCACCTCCACTCACTTTCATCCCATTGGCTGAAAGTCACCTGGCCAACCTGACACCAGTGGGGTAGGGATATGAAATCTCCAGTAGAGATGACCACATAGAGAAGTGTCCCCATAAGGTCATATATTTCAGAAATGGCCAGACAAGAATTCAAACCAAGGTGGATTTTTTCCACACATACATACATCCCCTGCTCCATTCCATCCCCTGGGCTATGCACTTTAGAGAACTCTGTAACCTCAATAACAGCAAAACTCTGTCCTTCCAAATCATGCCCTGGAAGGAAGACGCTCCAGCAAAGGAGAGGCAGCTGGGTTAAAAAGATATGCTGCCTTACCAAGATGCACCATCCCCTTGGGATCTTATGTATCCTTCAAAACCCAGCTCAAAAGCATACTGCCTTTCCAGGCTCCCCCAGATGAGCAGACCTCTCCCTCCCATATGCCCACTGACGAGCACTGTACGTTCCTCTCTCAAAGCTCCTGTTCCCCTCCACTGCACGATAATCTGTATACAGGTCTGTTTCTCTCATCAGACTGTGAATAACATGAGGACATAAGAATGGCAGATTGGCCAGGCATGGTGGCTCACACCTATAATCTCAGCACTTTGGGAGGCCAAGGCGAGCAAACTACCTGAGCCAGGAGTTCAAGACCAGCCTGGCCAACAGAATGAAACCCCATATCTATTAAAAATATAAAAATTAGCCAGGTATGGTGGTAGACACCTGTAATCCCAGCTACTCGGGAGGCTGAGGCAGGAGAATTGCTTGAACTCGGGAGGCAGAGATTGCAGTGAGCCAAGATCATGCCACTCCACTCCAGTCAGCCTGGGCAACACAGGGAGAATCTGGAATCTGGCAAAAAAAAAGAAAGAAAGAACGAAAGAACGAAAGGAAGGAAGGAAGGATGGAAGGAAGGAAGGAAGGAAGGAAGGAAGGAAGGAAGGAAGGAAGAGAAAGGAGAAAGAGAAAAAGAAAGAAAGAAAGAAAAGAAAAAGAAAGAAAGAAAGAAAGAAAAGAAAAGAATGGAATCTCATTCAGCTCTGAACACAGTGCATAGCTTAAGACATGCAGTAAAAGTCTGATGAACGAATAGATTGGTCAGTGGATATATATAGGTGGATGGAGGTGGAGAGGTTGGAAGTCAAGTTGTGGAATTTAATTAGAATCCTAGCTTTGCCACTTGCTAGCTGTGTAACCCTGGTTTATTTACTTAGCCTCTCTGGACCTTTACAAAATAGAAATATAAGTGTGTCTCTCACTGGATTGTTAGATTGCCAGGAAATGGAAGGGTGCATGGTATGATCTGACTTTGAAGAGACTTGAATTTGAATCTGAACTCTAACACTACAAGGCGTGTGACTCTAAGAAGTTACTTGTGCAGCATATCATCTATTTACCCCTCCTGATCCACTCTCCATCCTCCTCCAACCTACCCAGTCCCTAAGAAGTTGGTCTCTACTGACTGGATAAATAGGCTGTGCCCCTTCCTCCAGCCTCTTGTTAAGATCAGCCAATGGAGAGCAACAGCAGAAGATGAAAGAGAGGAAGGAAACTGAGGTCAATCTATTTATTCCTCTAGCTCCCTCTTGCCAAGTCACCAGGGACTAGCTGTGTCCTTCAACCAAAGGTCCCAGCTTCTACTACACAGCCCTCTCCTTCTGTGTCTCCCAGCTCCTCATCTATTCATAACCAGGGGTGGTAATCAAATCCCACCACTGCTATTCCCAGGGAAGTGCACTACTCATGGTGGCTTCCTACATCCTGTCTGTGGAGGGCAGAAAACTCAACTGGCCGCCAAGATTCTAGCTCCCTGGTGAACACACCCTGAATAATCCCCTCCCCTTGAATGTGGCCTGAACTTGCAAATATGATGGGACTTCATACTGTCTTAGGTTGACTTTGAGTTAATCAAAAGGAAGATTATCCTGGGTGGGCCTGGTCTAATCGGGTGACCCTTAGAAGTCAGAAAGATTTCAAGTGAGAGACAGCCATTTGCTGGCCTTGAAGGAGCAGACATCCAGGCTGTGAATTGCCTGTGGACTGAGGGTGGTCTCTAGGAGGTAAAAGCAATCCCTGGACAATAACCAGCAAGGAAATGGGGACTTCAGTCCTGCAACCGCAAGCAACTGAGTTCTGCCAACAACCTGAGAGAGTTTGAAAGAGAACCTTGAGACTCAGATGGCATCATAGCCCCAGCAACACCTTAATTTCAATCTTGTGAGACTCTGAGCAGAACACCATGCTGTGCCTGAACTACTGACCTACAGGACTATGACCTAGTAGAAGAGTGTTGTTTAAAGCCACTAAGTTTCTGGTTATTTGTTACGGAGCAATAGAAAACTAACACACTGTCAGCGCCTCTTTGAGTGGTACCTTTATTAAACTCTTCTTGAACCAGACTGATTTAACTGTGCCATCTATTTGCTGCTGGGCTCTGATGAGTGCATCATTTAACATCTGTGCGCCTCGGTTTCCTCAGCTGTAATAGGAGATGATGGTAACAAAGCTATTGTGAGGATGCAATGACATGGTGCATTTAAAGTGCCTTGCACTTGCTAAGAGTCCACCATGTGGAGAAAGAGATGGATGGACTGAAGCAACTTCTCTGACCAGACCCGCTTTCCGAATCCCCCAGGTCTTTTGGCCTTGTCATTGCGGCTGGAAAGTCAAAGCCCCGAATGTGGGTGGTCCCACCCCTTCCTAACTCCCAGTTGCCCAGTGCCTTTGGGATGAATACACCACCCTTCATGCTCTAATTGTTTTGACTGAAGATTAGTGGGATCTTACTGCTCCTGGGGTGTAAAGAGCCATTGTGAATGGTTATGCATGCTGAATTTAACCCAATTTCCAACACAAGGGCTTGTTCCTTCTGCAGAGAAGCCCATTTAAATGGCCTCAGCACTGCTCCCTTCAATCCCCTGGTGGCCAAAAGGAGGAGAAGGAGAGAAATGGGAAACTCCTCTTCTTAACCAAATGTCTCAGGAGGGCTCGTACCTGGGGACCAAGCTTGTTAAGAGGCAGATCTCAGAGCAGTGGACAAACAGCTCAGAGGAGAAGCAGCTGGACTGCTGGCAGCACTCAACATCCACAACTGTCAACCAAATGTGGCTCTGCAGGCTTTCCTACTATGACCAGCTGCTTTAAATCTTTCTCCTACCCTGTTATCAACGTTCCTATTGGTGGGCAGAGGACCACGTCCCCTATTCAAAGACAATTTTAAGAGACTCACTCATTTATTCAGACTCTATGTGGGGGATGTTACAAATAACACAGACAATATTCCTGTCTTCAGGGAGAGAATAGCCCAATGCTATAAAATTGTAGGAAGGGCATAAAAAAATCACTAGACTCATGATATTAGTGTATAATTTTTTTTTTTTTTTTTTTGAGACGGAGTCTTGCTCTGTCACCCAGTTTGGAGTGCAGTGGCGCCATCTCGGCTCACTGCAAGCTCCGCCTCCCGGGTTCACGCCATTCTCCTGCCTCAGCCTCCCGAGTAGCTGGGACTACAGGCGCCCACCACCACGCCCGGCTAATTTTTTGTATTTTTAGTAGAGACGGGGTTTCACCGTGGTCTCGATCTCCTGACCTCATGATCCGCCCACCTCGGCCTCCCAAAGTGCTGGGATTACAAGCGTGAGCCACCGCGCCTGGCCTAGTGTATAATTATTAAGGGGAAAGTTGGTAAGCTCTCTGAGCAGTAGACCTTGTAAAAACAGGTATTATAACAAAAAATAGAGAAAGAGGGACCTGTGTTTGTTTAACTTTGATAAACTGGTTCAATGAAATCTCATGGCTGTCTTTGTTGCAGGACTTTTTAGTGCCTTTAATGTGATAATGTGCCTCGTGAATCTCTAATCTGGCTGGTTGTCAGGATTCTCTCTGAAGCTTCTCAAAAGGACGAATATGCCACAGGAATCAGAATCCCCGGAAGTCAGGCTCAGGAAACTGCAGTGTTAAAAGACCTCCCAGGCTGATTTCTGATGGTCGGCTTACTTGACCTAGAGATTCGAATTTGGGACTGTAGGAATTTCCCAAGGTTTCCTGACTCCTGAATGTATCTGTTGGTACCTGCTGAAACTCTTCAGCATGCATATAGATAATTATATTTACTTCCCTGTTGTAATCCACTCCTCATTGGAAAATCTGCTGTGGGAATCTCAGTTCAATCCAGATGTGTACATTAAGGGGAGCCTGGTGCACCTTTTGCCACCGCTAGCCCAGTGGGAGAAGACAAATATCCCTGAACGCTTCAAAGCAGATCATGCACCTTGGCCCACTGGGATTTCTCCATTGCAGAGCCTCTGTTGGAAGATCTGGTTTTGCCCTGGGTTTTCCTAAGGGTGGAATGGCTACAGAGAACCCACTAATGAGATGTCTCCAGAAGCTGGAGCTGGGGTTGTCTGGGTGGGTCCTGGGAGTCCTGAAGCAATCAGAAAGCAGTGAGTGGGTTCTAGAAGGAGATGGTCTTTAAAGGTGGGGGAGACTTGGTCAAGACTCAACTCTTGGTTCTGTCTGTTCTCTACAAGACTTCAAGAGGCTGATCACCAATCTGATGGTTGACTTCTTCCCAGGGTCCCCACTGGCTACCTCATTATCCTTCAACAGCCTCATGCTGATACCTACAGCAAAGCAGCACACCTCTTTTTTTTTTTTTTTTTTTCTTGAGACGGAGTCTCGCTCTGTCTCCCAGGCTGGAGTGCAGTGGCGTGATCTCGGCTCACTGCAAGCTCCACCTCCTGCCTTCATGCCATTCTGCTGCCTCAGCCTCCTGTGTAGCTGGGACTACAGGCCCCCACCACCACACCCAGCTAATTTTTTGTATTTTTAGTAGAGATGGGTATTCACCGTGTTAGCTGGGATGGTCTGGATCTCCTGACCTTGTGATCCACCCGCCTCGGCCTCCCAAAGTGCTGGGATTACAGGCGTGAGCAACCGCGCCCGGCCACACCTCTTTTTAAGAGACAACATGGGGTGCTCAGCAATCATGGAATTTGCCAAAATAATTAAATACAACCCCCAATTATTCTCTGGACAAGTTATCCAACATATCTGAGCCTCAGTTTCCTCATCTGTAAACTAATAAAATAAAATTTACCTCCCAGCCTGGTAAACATTAAATACATGACATTGCAAAGCACCTAACACACAGTAGGCCTTCAATAAATGTGAGTTATTTTTTCTTCCTTGTTTCTTTCTTCCCCCAAAAGGCTATGCATCTGCGAGTCAGCAGAAAGAGGATAGTTTTTCATTGGCCTGCAGTGTGACATTGGACATCTCTTGGGCTCTAAATTCATTGGGATACTTTTGGTTGAAAGTAACAGATTCATTCAAATTAGCCCAAGCAAGGGAGGTGGGAGGGAGAATAATTATTATAAAAATGCAGAGATAACTCAGAGAACCAAGGAGCTGGAATGCAGTCAGGTTTCAGGAAGGGCCTGGAAACAGGAACTGAGATGTACCAGGAAATCTAAGATGTACTACTTTCTGTGTCCCTCATCCTTTCTCCTCTCTCAGCACCACTTTCATTCATAACTAGTTCCCTGTTTACAGTACAAACAATGGCCATCAACTCCCCTAAATACTCAAGCTGGCCAGTAGGACCCTTTCCCTTCAACGTAATTCCATACTCCTAAGGAAGATCTACATTGGCCCAGCTTGGGTTGGGCCCTACTCCTAGTCCAATCAACAACATCTGGGGTAGAGCCAAGAGGCTTTCATTGGCTTGGCTTAAGATGGCCTCTACCCCTTGTCCAATCAACAGTGTCCACAGGTGGGGTCGTGTGGCTTTCATTGGCCCAGTTTGGGTTGGGCCCTTCTCCTAATCCAATCAACCACATCCAGAGGTGGTGCCATAAGGTTTTCATTGGCTCGGCTTAAGATTGGCTCTACCCCTTGTCCAATCAACAGTGTCCACAAGTGGTGCCTTGATGCTTTCATTGCCCCAGCTTGGGTCAGGCCCTACCCATGGTCCAATCAACAGCATCCAAGAATGGAGCCATTGGCTTGCCTTAAGATGGGCTCTACCCCTATTTCAATCAACAGCAGCCAGGAATGGGGCCATGTTACACAAATATGGTGGCTTCTACTGTAGCTATGTGGATGGAGAAAGTAAAGGACAGTCTTCAGAAAAGGGCAGCTGGGTGTGCCAAACAATAAGTGACTTGCTGAAAGCAATGAGAAATAATACCTGCCCTCAAGGAACTCATAGTTCCAAGGGAGTTTCAGACCCAGAGACAGATAAACACCATTCCTACTCAGTAAAGGCTGTTACATTGGTATAACCCAGAGACATCCACATAACCAGGGTTTGATGGGAGAAGTTCCCAGAAGCTGCACCAACTGCCACCCCAAAGCCATCCTAGGACTTGATGAGCTGATTAATCACAATTATTATTGATGGCAGTGCCAATCCACCTGCTCGTGTCACAAGACATTAGTTATTGCCAGGAATGATGAATCCCAGGATGTAGAACATGCTAAAAATATTAATCTACCAGTGAAAATGATTTTAATTGGATTTTGCCCTTGGGGTCACGTCAGGGGCCCGCTTTCAATCAGACTTCTCCAGTCAGCAAAGCAGACCCCAGCCTTTCAAATTGAAACTGTGATTGGCTGGCAGAGGTTAATAGAAATGTTGGAAAATAAATAGGTTATTGATTGATCATAACAATCAGCCGGCTCCCAGCTTACCTTGCTGACCTCGCCCACCCAATTTTACGGCAAACTCGGTTAGCATCTAATTATAGATCACTTTTACAATACTGTGTATTAATGAGAAGATTATACAGTGGGGCATAGGGGAATTCTTACTGGAGAAGTTTCCCAGTGGCAGAAAAATGTGGTGAGACCTCACGTCCAACATGGGGACCATCAGCGAGTTTGGGGGACTCTAGGAGGAATAAAGTGACTCTGCCCACATCCCTGCCTAAAACCTCATTCATTCAAGCAACACATATTTATTGAGTGTAAGATTTGCACAGGGGACCATGGTACATGGTGCTGTATCCGATGCAGTCCCTCTGCTTAGGAGCTCACTCTGTGATGCAGTGGTTCTAAAACACCTGTGAGCCCAAGAATCACTTGCCAGATGAAACACAGATTCAGCCAGACATCGTGGGTCACGCCTGTAATCCCAGCACTTTGGGAAGCCAAGGCAGAAGAATGGCTTGAGAACAGGAGCTTAAGACCAGCCGGGGCAACATAGCAAGATCCCATCTCTACAAAAAATAAAAATAGCCAGAAATGCTGGCCCGTGCTTATAGTCCCTGCTATTCAGAGGCTGAGGCAGGAAGATCCCTTGTGCCCAGGAGTTCAAGGTTACAAGGAGCTATGATTGTGTCACGGTACTCCAGTCTGGATCACAGAGTGAGATCCTGTCTCAAAAAACAAACAACAAAAAAAAACAGAGACACAGATTCCTGGGCCCACACACTGAGATTCTGATTCAGAGGGGTCTGTATTTTTAACCCATTCCACCTTAAAAACTATGATGTGGTTGGAGGGCCTCATTTCGAGACACATCGGCCTGATCAGGAAGAAAGATCCACCCAAAGAAAATTACAAATCAGTGTCTTGGGTGTTTGGATTGAAGCTTATCCAGAGTCCAGCCAGACACAAGGAATGTGAGGTCAGCTGAACCTGGAAGCCTTCATAAAGCAGGTGAGGTTCACACTGAGCAGGAATATCCAAGGTGAACTTCAAGAACGGTTTGCCCTCATAAAAGAATACTTTTAATGGGCACCAATGGTGTGCACAGCAGTGTTATCTGCCCCACCAGGGAGAGAAGGGGTGTCTGTCTCTCTCTCTTTCAAAGTACTAAAAACCTGGCTGCTTTCTCAATTCCAAGTGGCACTTCACCATGCACAAATCCTTCACTGGTTTTTTGTTTGTTTGTTTGTTTGTTTGTTTGACAGGGTCTCACTCACTCACCCAGGCTGGAATCAGTGGCATGATCATAGCTCACTGCAGCCTCGAACTCCTGGGCTCAAGCGATCTTCCTGCCTCAGCCTCCTGAGTAGCTGGGACCACAGGTGTGCCTCACTATGCCTAGCTAATTTTTTTATTTTTATTTTTTTATGTAGAGACAGGGTCTCACTGTGTTGCCCAGGCTGGTCTTGAACTCCTGTCCTCAAGCGATCCTCCCACCTCAACCTCCCAAAGTGCTGAGATTACAGGTGTGGGCCATCATTTGTTGAACCAATATGGAGAGGCGGTGAAGGTGGCAGAGATGGGAAAACAGGGTAAAATGACTTGCCATAGGTCATACAGCCCTGGTACATCTAGATGAGAACACAAGTCCAATGTCAACACACTGCAGTGTTGCTGCCGCCTTATTTGTGGGGACAGCCCTTCTGAAGAGGATGGAGTTGCTGGGGAGGTAGGGCACAGTTAGGATTGGAGGGTCTGAACAAATGGTTCAATCCCAGCTTTTAACACAGTGCTGGGAAGGCCTCACTCAGGCAGTCAGGCTGGGCTTCTGGAAGACTTTCAGGATGCTGAAGTGAGTCTGTGAAGGCAGATCCTCACCTCAGAATTAAGGAGGGACTGCCTTGTAAAGAATAACAGACAGAAGTGTCTGGAAGTCACAGGCACAGCGTAGCTGGGCCACAGTGGAGACAGAGGAGCCTCAGCCCCACAACACCTGTGTGGATGGTGTCTTTGGTAAATGCAGTTTCTCACCTGGACTCCTCCACAGCCTCCGCCCCAGGCTTCCTGCTTCCCCGTCCCCCTCCAATCCATTCTGCACCCAGCAGCTGGAAGCCAGTGTTTACAGCATAAATCAGAGGTGTCACTCTGCAGTACAAAACCCTCCGATGGCTTCCAAATATACTTAGAGTCAAATCAGATTCCTTATTGTTGCTCAGCAGGCCCTGAATTATCCAACCCCGGCTTGCCCCTTCAACATTACATCCCATCAGCCTCTTGTGCTCTGGCCTTACTTCTGTCCCTTCAGCATGGCCAGCTTTATCCCCACCTCAGTCCCTTTGCCCCTGCTGTTCCCCCTGCTGACACTTTCTCCTAATGTCGCATGGCTGACTCCATCTTAACAGCTCAAATGCCACCTCCTCCGAGAGGCCCTCTCTGACCACCGCCTGATCTTGCCCATCCTCCACTCCACCCGGGCCACCCTGTCCCACTGTCCTGTCATACTTCTTTTCACAGCAATAAACAGTGGTAGAAAGGATTTAACTTTCTTGTTTTCATATTGAATATCTGTCTCCCCCACTGGACTGAGAATTCCATGAGGACAGACATTTAGTTTCTTCTCACCACCCTATTCTAGGTGCCTAGCACAGAGCCTGGCACACGGACAGTGGTCAATGCATATCTGATCTACTACTGAATCCAAATCTAAAGTCTAGATGGGGAAAAAAAATAAACAGGACCCGCTTGCCCAGAGACCAAAGCAGTGAGCGAATTCGCTCAGGCTTAGTCAAGGAGGGTGTTATGCATAGACAAGATGTAGTGACCGGAGGGGTCTTATCCTGGGCTCATGTGGGGAAAAACGGGAACAGTCCAGGCAAAAACAAATGAAGGGCTCAGAGACACAGCACTGGAAGTGGAGGAAACTGAACACTGATGATTTATCTTATTCTGTACATCATTCGTATATCAAGATTCCCGTTTTCCATATGAAACTGTGAGGCTGGTGAGAAAGCTGCCACAGCTGTCCAAAACAGAAGGCCGGTGGTTTGGACTGGGGCAATGTCAGGGGGATAGCATAAAGTGAGAAGAGATATTTAGAGCCGGACATGGTGGCTCATGCCTATAATCCCAGCACTTTGGGAGGCAGAGGCGGGCATATCACTTGAGGTCAGGAGTTCGAGACAAGCCTGGCCAACATGGTGAAACCCTGTCTCTACTAAAAACACAAAAATTAGCCAGGCATAGTGGCGGAAGGCAGGAGAATCAGTTGAACCCAGGAGACGGAGATTGCAGTGAGCCGAGATGGCACCACCGCACTCCAGCCTGGGAGACAGAGTGAAACTCTGTCTCAAAAGAAAAAAAAAGAAGGCCGGGTGCGGTGACTCACGCCTGTAATCCCAGCACTTTGGGAGGCTGAGGAGGGCAGATCATGAGGTCAGGAGATCGAGACCATCCTGGCTAACACGGTGAAACCCCGTCTCTTCTAAAAATACAAAAAATTAGGTGGGCGTGGTGGCGGGTGCCTGTAGTCCCAGCTACTCAGGAGGCTGAGGCAGGAGAATGGCATGAACCCGGGAGGCGGAGCTTGCAGCGAGCCAAGATAGAGATAGTGCCACTGCAGTCCGGTCTGGGCGAAAGAGCAAAACTCCGTCTTAAAAAAAAAAAAAAAAAGAAAAGAAAAAAAGAGAGACAGAGAGAGACAGAGAGATTTAGGAGGTAAGATGACAGGACTTGGACAATGGCTGTAACAGAGATTGAGGAAGGAAAGGAAGATGACTGTCAGGTTCCTTTTTCGAGCAACCAGAGAGAGTGGGGCACTTTCCTGAGATGGAAAATGCTGGAAGGGACTAGGATTTGGGGAAAAAAGATCCTGAGTTCAGCTGAGACAGAAGTAAAGTTGTTTATTAAAAGGAACTGTATCCTTGTTTATTGCTGCATAATGAACCTCTCCAAGACCTAGAGGCTTAAAACTACCATCATTTTGCTCAGGAACCTGCAATTGGAGCATGGCTTGGTGTGGACAGTTTGTCTCTGCTCCATACAGTATCCACTGCAGTGACTCAAATAGAGCTGGATGACCCACCTTCAAAATGGTTCACCCACAGGATTGCCAGGAGCTCAGCCAAGGCCGTGGGTGAGAGCCTTGATTCCTCTTCATGTGAGACTCTTCAAGCTGCTTGGGCTTCCTCACACCATGGTGGCTGGGTTCCAAGACTGAGTATTCACCTCCCTCATTTTATGAACTAGCTTTGGAAGTCACATAGCATTGCTTCCACCAAAGTCACAAACCCACCCAGATTCAAGGGGAGAAGGGTCCAAGTCACATTATAAGAGGTGCACATGGGATAGGAGATATTGTTATAGCCATTTTTGTAACAATAATAACTTCTGTTTATGGCACCAGGAACATGGGGGCCTTTCACCCCAACCCAGAAAGAAGATCTTAGTGTTACCCCCGTTTTATAAATGGGGATACAGAGGCTCAGACAGCTGACGTGACTTGTCCAAGGCGACACAGTACGGGAGTCCAGACTTGACACTGGATCTGTCCCACCTCCAGTTGGCTCAGACAAAAGCCACCTTCATTTTTCTCTGTACTTCAGTCTGAAGTACAGGTCTGGCCCCAGATCCAGGGGGGCAGGTGCTGGGTGAAAGGCTGAAATCAAAGACCGTGAGAGTCCACGGGGCCTCCATCATTCCAGCCTGAGAACCTGGGAAAGCATCAAGGCGGTTGAGGCCTGACCCCAGTGCCAGAAGGTGATGTCTGGTATGAGCTCCCCGGTGGCCTGGCGTCCCTGAGATGGCTGGGAAAATGCCCCTTCAGCCCTGTGCCTCCAAGACGTTCTCTTTCCTGGGGCCTGGGCTGGAGGCTGTGGCACATTCCTTACATTCCAGAGCTTTCCTCTGGGAGGAAGCCTCCTTCACACAGGAGAGACCTCTTGAGTGAAGATTAGGAAACCGCTAGTGTTTCAGGCTAAACAGCACCAGCTCCCCACAGGGGTCTCTGTCCCCCTGGCTACACGGCTCCGCCACTGTTGTGGGTGCTTTGCAGGGGAGGATCTGTTTATAGGCCACGGGCCAGGCAAGAGATGACTGTAGGGACTGGGCTGCCATGACTGTGGCTTCTTGAGTGCTCACCACAGGCAGGCCCAGAGGATAAAGAGGCCAGAGCTGCCGGCCAGCTTGCTCCATGACTTGGTCCTGTTGCTCCCCCATCTAATCTTCAGGCCACTCTGCCTCCCCCAACCCTGTTGGCGCGCCATACCTGCCCAAGGCCAAGAGAAACCACCAACACATGAAATTGGAATTGAGAGCCCATTACACGCGAACACTTTGCACATGCTCTCTTGCCAAATCCTGGTAGCTTCATTGAAAGGGACACAGTTGGGCCGGGCACAATGGCTCATGCCTGTAATCCCAGCACTTTGGGAGGCCGAGGTGGGTGGATCACCTGAGATTGGGAGTTCGAAACCAGCCTGACCAACATGGAGAAACCCCATCTCTACTAAAAATACAAAATTAGCTGGGCATGGTGATGCACGCCTGTAATCCCAGCTACTCAGGAGGCTGAGGCAGGAGAATCACTTGAACCCAGGAGGTGGAGGTTGCAGTGAGCCAAGATCGCACCATTGCACTCCAGCCTGGACAACAGAGTGAAACTCCGTCTCAAAAAAAAAAAAGAAAAGAAAAGAAAAAGAAAGGAACACAGTTATTCCCATTTTACAGATGGAGAAACTGAGGCTCAAACAGGGGAAGTCATCAGCCCTAAGTCACATAACCAGTGAGGGGTGGATCTGGCTACTCCCTAATTTGCCTGGACACCACCCACTAGAAAAGCGCAATTGGCTCTTGTTTCATTCATTCAATAAAATGTTGTTGACTCCCAACTCTGTGCCAAGTGCAGTACTAAGTACCCAGTGTACAGCTGTGAAGCAGGCAGACATCGCCCCTACCCTTGTGGTGCTCACAGTCAGGGGAGCAGTCAATGAGCCAATAAATATGAAATCACAAATTGTGCTCAGATCCCCGAGGGCAATGAACACCCTGCAGGGAGAAGGAGTGACAGGAGAGAAACCAGCATAGAAAGAGAGTAACTGGGTTCGATCCTACAAGATGGAGTCAAGATTTTGGGGTGATGCAGCCCCATGGGTGTGGTGACCACCTTGAATCCAGGTTTCTCCATCCTCCAACAGTGTGTCTTTGGGTGAGTTTCTTCACCTCTCTAAGCTTCAGTGCCTCCTCCTATAAAACGGGGGTGGTAATGAAACTCGCGAACTATTTCTGAGCACTTCATGTATCAATGTGTCCAAACCATTCAGCACAGAGCCTGCACAGAGCAAACACTCGGAAAACAGTACCGGCCACTTTAAGTCAATCCGGGTGAATGAAGATGTGTTTGGAGGTGGAGAGAGAAGAAACGGTTTTGCCTGCAGGAAGAGCTCACAGCATCAGCGATTTCTTAGAATACTCTAGGCCTCAGAGGGAGATGGTTGGGGGATCCTGCATTGCTGAAAACGCCAGTGTTATCAAAAAAGTGACCCCTGCTGAGAGTGACAGGGTGGAATGGAAGCCAAAGTCGTACTTTGCCCATTTTGTGGAGGAGTAAGCTGAGGCTTAGAGAGGGGAAGTCACTTGGCTTGACCTCTGTTAAGAAAAGGAGCCCTCGGCCGGGCATGGTGGCTCACTCTCAGCACTTTGGGAGGCCGAGGCAGGTGGATCACAAGGTCAGGAGTTTAAGACTAGCCTGACCAAGATGGTGAAACCCCAGCTCTACTAAAAATACAGAAATTAGCCAGGTGTCATGGCAGGTGCCTGTAACCCCTGCTACTGGGGAGGCTGAGGCAAGAGAATCGCTTGAACCCAGGAGGCAGAGGTTGTAGTAAGCCAAGATCGCGTCACTGCACTCCAGCTGGTGACAGAGTGAGATTCCATGAAAAAAAAAAAAAAAAAAGAAAAGAAAAGAAGGAAGGGAGGAAGGGAGGAAGGGAGGGAGGCAGGGAGGAAAGGAGGGAGGAAGGGAGGGAGGCAGGGAGGAAAGGAGGGAGGGAGGGAGGGAAGGAGGGAGGGAGGGAGGGAGGGAGGGAGGGAGGGAAAGAAGAAAACGAGCCCTCGGCAAAAATGAAGAGTGCTTTTCCAGAGTTTCTGTCCTCAGCTGCATTCTCCCCAGTCCCTATCCTTGTCCCACTCATGCCAAGTCCTACTCAATGCCCTAAACTCTGTGATTTCCAGAGTATCCCATAGAGCATCCAGCCCCAAATGCCCGAGAGGAACTAAGTTTCCAAGAATAAGCAGCGAGGGTTTGGTGCAACACCACCATCTCCTGGTCGCTCCTGTGAACTACAGCTCTGGCTGGGCCACGGAGCACCACAAAGTGGACTGGACTCCCAGGAGCTACACGACACTGACATGCAACAGACTGAATGCAGAAGCAGGTATCAGAATGCAACACAGTCTGTCTTCTACTAAGCCAGACATTAAAGAGATTTACCCAAAGAAAGTAAAATAATGCTGTCTTCTCACTAAATTTATTTTGTTTTGGAAAATACGGTTATTCGTAATAAAGCACGTGTTATTTTTGTTAATATGCAATGGGTTTATTATTGTTATTGTGATTTTTCCATGAATTAATAAACAAGTCTTTTTAAAACGTCTCTGTTTTAATTTACAACATGGCAGAGTCTGTCTACAATGGTTTCCTTCTGTCCCTGTCCCCCATCCAAATCTAGTTTTCATTCGCTGCCTCTCCTGGGCTTTGCGCTCTGCAGGGGTGATGCCTGTCTGCTGTGCCCTGGGCACCCAGCATTGTATTTGGCACACAGTAGGACTCAACAACATTTTGCTGAATGAATGAAGCAGGGGCCAGTTGAGCCTTGTCAGTGGCCAATATCCACAATGCCTTTAGAGTACTGTGGACAGGGTGGTCAGGGGAGGCTTCTCTGAACAAGTGATGTCCAGCTGAGAGCCACCAAGAAGTCAGCCATGTGAAAAGCAGAGGGACATACATTCTAGATGATGGGAAAGGCCAGTGCAAAGTAGGTACCCAGGCAAGAACAAATAGGTGCACTGGTAACAGAAAGGCCAGGAACCTGGCATCCCAGAGGCTAGGGCAGTGCCCACTATACAAGAAGGACTCAGTAAACAGCTGCTGGGTGAACAGAGGGAGGGAGAGGAGGAAGAGAAAGGAGGACTGGGAGGAAGCTCTCTTCTCGTTAGGGGTCTTGTAGTCCTTTGAGGGCAGGGGGGCTCACAAGTTCTGCCAACCGTGGGAGATTCCCAATGCTTCTTACCACGCCTTGAACGCTGCTGCACAGACCAGCCTCCATTTCCTAGCTCAGTCTGTAACCTCCTCTGGAGTGTCCACCCTGCTCCCACCCCAATATCCTATCAATATCCTCATCTTCTACCGAACCAGTCCAATGAATCTTGGAGAAGCCACCCCAAAATGCCCTGCACCATCGCTATTTTCTCCTAATTTATTGACTATTCCCCATCCTTCAAGGTTCCCCTCAAGTTTTGATTCTTCCAGAAAGCCATCCCTTACTGCCCCCACCCTCACCCCACCTCCTCCTGACCTCCTTTCCAACAGAGCACCTCTGGCCCCCAATCTCGTCATCTGGTGCTAACATAGAATGAGGTTTCAGGGAACACTTGCAGAGCATCAAGCTCTGCAAGAACCCTTGGGAACCTTCACAATGGCCCTATGAGGTGGGAGTGGTCTCCCCATTCTACAGAGCCGCTAGAGGCTCAGGGAAGGGCAGTCATCCCCAAGATCTCACAGCAGGTGTGTGGCAAAGCTGGGATTTATCAGTAGTCTCAATCCTAAGACTGACTCCAAAGTTCTTTTAAAACTTGGCTGCCCAGAACACTGTTCTGAGAAAGAGTCTGAAAATGCACCCAAATTCCCAACGAGAGATAAGCAATGAACTTGCAATGTCTGTCAAGGATGCTGAAAGGAAGAATGGCAATGTGTGTGGTTTATATTTGCCAGTCTTTCATGACCACACACTAAACTCTATCTTTTTCTCTGTCACCAAGGAACTCTTTGCCTCCCCAATGAAGTATAAGATCCCTGGTAGGCCAGGCGCAGTGGCTCAAGCCTGTAATCCCAGCAACTTGGGAGGCCGAGGCAGGCAGATCATGAGGTCAGGAGATCAAGACCATCCTAGCTAACACGGTGAAACCCTGTCTCTACTAAAAATACAAAAAATTAGTCGGGCATGGTGGTGGGCGCCTGTAGTCCCAGCTACTCGGGAGGCTGAGGCAGGAGAATGATGTGAACCCTGGAGGCGGAGTTTGCAGTGAGCCAAGACCGTGTCACTGCACCCCAGTCTGGGCAACAGAGCTAGACTCCGTCTCAAAAAAAAAAAAAAAAAAATTCCCTGCTAACAAGAACCTGGATTTCTCGAAGCACTGCCCTAGGCATAAAGAAGTGTTATTTTTAAAAAATACCACCAGGCACAGTGGTGCACGCCTGCAGTCCCAGCTACTCAAGAGGCTGAAGCAAGAGGATCGCTTGAGACCAGGAGATCAAAGCCAGCCTGGGCAACATAGCAAGACCTCATCTCTAAAAACAAGAAAAGAAAAATAAATACCAATGGTGATGATAATGGTTGCACAACAATGTGAATGATACCACTAAGATGTTCACTTAAAAATTATTATGGTGGTGAAGTTTTATGTTATGATTATTTTACTAAAATTAAAAAATAAAATACCCTATTATATTGACTTCTAGGGTCACTCTTGAGGAAAGCCTGACTCACCGAGAGAGCCCACCCCTGCTCCTTGAAAATGCACTGGCTGCCCCCCTCCCCTAAACAGCACATCCCTTCTGCTTCATACGCCACAGTCATGTTTCCAGTGTGAATTGATTTTTAATAGCAAAATGGCATTTTACACAGAAGCAACTACGTTCATGGATGAAAACAAAAATCCAAGTGACACTCCTTTGCTGAATCCATGTAAAAATCTGATTTTTAATCTACAGAGAAATTTCTACCCACACATTCGGCATCCCCTGGGGGTAATGACATGGAAAACAAACATCTTTTCTGGTCTGTTAAAGTAAAACAATGGGTCCCTGGATAGACTCTCAAGAGGGCCTTTGTTGGAAGGGAACCAGTCCCCCCCAACCCCGAAAGCATCCCCCAGCTCAATATGTCACCATTTACACCAGCACAGCCCTCACATTGGGTCCACAGCACAGCCTATTAAGAAAGGATTATAACACCTGTTCAGATTGGGAGGCCAATTCCTCAGCTCTAAGATCCTGCTCGTAGCAAGCTTGATGTTCAGTAGACTCAAAAGCAGACTGAATGAGGGAGGGGTGAAGAGAATTTGCCTGCTTGGGCTCAGCCTCCTCTAATATTGTCAAGATGCACACACACTCTTAGACTCTCACAACCATCACCAATCTCTATGTTGGCCTAGTCCCAATCCTTCTGCCTCTGGGAACAAAAGGTTCATTACCCACCGAGGCATATTTTTCCCTCTCTGGGACCAGGATCAGCTTTTGCGAGCTTACTCCATGCTTGTATCTGCCCCTTGCAGCCATGCATGACAAATGGGATCCCTCCCCAATGGAATTCCCTTGTAGACTTGCAGCCTATGACTGTGTTTCCCCTGATCTTCTCCAGGGGCTTCCCACCACCATGGGATGACATGTTTTCAAGATTGCCCCCCTTCCAAGCCTTTATTTTCACCTTGGTCCTCTTTACTTTCCAGTCGTTGCAGAGATACTTCCAACTGAGGTAGACACGTATGGATTCTGTTTATCAAAAGGTGGACCAAAGGGTCTTCCTAGTTCAAAAAGTTCTGCTCAGTTGTCTAAAACGTGGCCAGAGCCCATTGCAAACTCCTCTGAGTTCCACCTGGGCTGGAAAAGCCAAATGGCCAGCCTAAAACTCAAATCCACTAACTCCCTTTCTCAGATCATATCCATGGCTCCCCAAGGCCTAAGGATAAAATCTAAACTCCTTGGCAACCAGACCCGGCACCATGTCCATGTCCCCTATCTCTTGCTACATTCCACATGAACCTTCCAGAACCTCTTTGGATCCTCTCTGATCCCCAGAAACTGGTGTCCACCACTCTGGCTGCCTGGAACTCATCCCCACCCACACTCCACCCAGCCACAGCTCAGCTTAGATACCTCCCTCTCCAGAAAGCCACCACAGGGTGGATTACGTGTCTCTCTGTCCCCATTCCACCCCCCTGTACCCACCCAACACATTAGAATTAAAGCTCCTGAAGACCAAATGGTGTTTAACTACCACTACATCCCCAATACCAGGCACACGCCTGGCACAGAGTAGGTGCACATCAATCTTGTCTGTCTCCTTGGTGCTCCCACAGACCCCTGACCCATCATAACACCCATCTCACTGAATCACTATCTACTTCACCAACTCTCCCACTAGGCTATAAAAGCACCATGACGACAAAGCACAGGTGCAGGTCCCAGCGCCCAGAGCAGTGCCTGGCACATAATAGATCCTTAGCAGCATCAAATCTTTGCAGTAAAACAAAGAGGAGTTTCCGGAATAGGAGATGTTTCTGAGCTTCCTGCTTTGAGTGAAATGGAGTAAGGCAGCCACTAGAGGATGGCAGGCAGGCACTTCCGGGTGTAGACTACCCCATCCAAGGTCCTTGCCAGCAGCCAAGGCATGTTCTCAAAGCTCTTCCTAAAACATCTTTTCTCTCTTGTGCCCTCTGCAGCTCAGGCCTCTGGATCACTCTTCAGCCCCCACTGCCAACTACAATTGGTTAGCTCTGAGTCCACAGTTGCCGGAGAAAAGGCCCTCAGCACCAGACTAGCATTCAACGACCCAAGCAACCTGCCTCTAAGGTCTCTAAGCCAGCCTTTGACCTGTCCCTAAACTGATCCAATCCTGCAGGCCCTGCCTTGAGTTGTCTTCTCCTGCAGACTCTGACTACCAGACTGAGTCAGCAAAACCATGAACTAGTGCCACCTTTTACTCGCACTTGGAATCCCTGGCGTATGCTCCCTGCCCCTCTACTCCCAAAGGACATTCCCTCAGTCTAAAGAGATCAAAAGTCCCTTCCAGAAAAACTCCCGTTTCCTCGGTGCAGCTAAATTGCACAAAGAGTTTATGCTAGAAGAGCTAAAAGTTAGAAGAGGAAGCTCAGTTAATTTATACTACTAACATGTAAATGACTGATGGAGTTATAACCCTTCTGAATACTCTGATCTAAAGCTTTAGGTCCTAGAATTTCCAAAACACAAAGTCCCCAAAATGAAGACTCTAGGCCCTGGCCTGGGGACGGGTGACTCTATACAAAATGGCATATGCTCTGTAGACACCAGCCAGGTATTTTAAGGTTTATAAGAGATGCATCTACTTGTGCAAACTATTGTAGCTATAAGGCTATAGTTTTAAAAGAACTGAAACCAAATGCAGATTATGAGGAGTGAAGATATGCCCAATGGCCAAAACCTTGCAAGACTGGCTATACTTCTGACCCCACCTTGGTAGGTACCACTGCTCCATCAGGCCTGGTCCACACCAGAGCCCTAGCACCTCCTTTAGAAAACTACCATCTTTACTGACTTCTGATTGCTCTGACTCAGAGCAGCCACCACGTCCAAAATTCTTAGCTACACTTTTCCCTGTGTTAGTCAAGTTCAAACCTGTGTCAGCCCCTTCCCAGCCATGCCGACATCCAAGCCGTTAACAGTAACAAGGAATGTTAGACCTGTTGTTAGTGAAAAAAAAATCCACAAGCCATTAGTTTCTGCTGAAAGGAACAGACCAGGAAGGCAGGAGTTAGTCAAGGTAAAGGAAAGGTTAATTAAGAGCCTGTCAAGGCCAGGCCAGGAGCCTGGAACCCCCAGACAGGCCAGGTTGGTTGTTAGTGGTCAGCCCCTGGGGCAGTCAGGGTGAGGCAAGGATTAGCTGGGTGAGAGCAAGAGTTAGTGCAAGGGAGCCAGAGATTAGCCCAAAGAAACCAAGGTGCCTACTGGAGGTGAGGCATGAAATCACCCCCAGGTGTGGCCCCGGCTTAGCGGCTGGCGGGCTCTGGGGGAGGCTGGCTGAGGCAGTGACGTGGGTGGGAACAGAGAGCCAGAGATGCATTCCTGGCCGGCCTGAGCATCTGCGGGAACCCTGTGAGCCCCTGAAGTTCACTTCTTGCTCCCCACTTCTCTCTCCTGCAAACTCCCAGCCTGGGGTAAAGCTGCTTCCCCTCCCCACCCTCCTTTTCAACCCGACAACTAACGCCCTCTAGCTTCCGGGCGTGGGACGGATCTTTCCCAATGACTTCCGGTCACGGCCCCATGTCTACTTCCGGTGGGGGAAACCAGCCTCTCTCAGCTCCAGAGAGGGGAGAGGGCTCTCTAGCTGACTTCCTGTGTGGGAAAGAGCCTTCTCACTGACTTCCGGTGTCAGAAATGTCCCTCTTCCCGGCCTTCAAATATGAGAAATGTTTCTCTGGCCTACTTCCTGTGTACTAAATACTCCACTCAGTGGATTTTAGCGTGGGAAAGACCCGCTTCATTGACTTCCGGTGTAAGAAAGGCTCCGCTTTCTGACTTCTGGTGTGGGACACGCCCCTCTGCTAATTTCCGGTGACGGGCACCGGTTTCTGCCTTCCTCGTGGGATACGCCCCCCTCGTGACTTCCTGTGCAGGACAGCTTCTATCCCTGTCACTTAACAATGGAGAAGATTCTTCCCCAGCTTCCTTCCAGAGAAGGACACAAAAGCTCAGAGCTCCACAGTCTAGAGCCTAGACCCACAGGCCTCCACACTCACGTCCTAGAGGTTTCCCTGGTCCCACCTACTCCCAGTGGCAACCAGACTTCTGCACATAGGAGAGATGTCATACTCAGAGTCCAGCCTCCCCCATCCACAGGACCACCTCTTCCTCCTCTGAGTCTTGTTAATAGGGCCATCCCCTGCCTTAGACCTGGCGCAGTGGACTGTGATCTTACAAATAGCCAATATGGGGCAGCAAAGTGGGACATCTGTCTACAGGGCCAGTAGCCCCAAGTCATCTGCTTGCCAAAAGGAGGGGGACCAGCCCCCGGGGGGAGCCCAGAGCTCGGCAGGGCTGGGGTTAGTAAGAAGAGAAAACAGGGTTAGTAGGGGCTGGGTTAGTAAGTCAGAGCACAGCACCAGCGGACAGGGCACCTCAGCAGACACAAACAGGAGTCGCTAAGAGAAAAGGAAGAACGCACGCAGGTCCGTTAGTTTGTTAAGGGATGATCGGGGTGCACTTGAGGCACCCCAGGTGTTAGACGGGTTAGTAATCGAACAAAAGAGCTGCCTACAGAAAAGAAAGCTGAGACGGAGGAAGAATTTGGGGAAGTGACAGGGATTCAAAGCAAGTGTCTTGCCCCAGGCAGAAGGATCTGTGTGCAGAACACCCAGAGAGGCCAGGGCCTAGGCAGCAGACGTGTTCAACCAGGTTTGAGGGGCCTTCCTCCATCCTCATACTTTTTTTTAAAGTATCTGCCATGTGCCGAGACCCTTATATTCACGGGAATCCTCACTGCAACCTGTAAGGTATCAGAACTCGCATTCTACCACTGAGGAAACTGACGTGGAGAGAAGTGAGGTGACTTACTCAAACTCACTCAACAGGAAGTGGCAGAGTCGGTGAGTCTTATTTGCATTCTCTGTCCTGGAACGTGGGTCTGCACAAAGATCCCAGCCCATAGGCAGAGCCTTCTGGAGCCTTGGCTGCCCCCTTATCCCAGCCCCTTGAAAGGCCCATGAGCTGCACGGTTAGTAGGATCTGGCTGCGGGGGGGTGGTTAGTAGGGCATGCTCGGGCCTGGTTAGTGGGTTAGTTGGTTGGCAGAAGGCCAGGCACCTCGTCACACGCCACAGCGTCCCGGCTGAGCCCTGGGTTAGTAGGTTAATCACACCATGCAACACTGCCCCGGCCCCTCCAGCTGCAGCTTCAGAGGCCTCCCGCCCCCACCAGCCAGGGAGTGGGGCCTGACCAGGGCAGGGGGTCTACCTCTAAGCCCCCCAGCCCCATCAAAATGAACCCTAACCACATGGACCCTGCCCAAAAGCATGTTGCTTCCCTGTTTATTGGCTGTGGGTCTCAGAGCACCCCCTGCAAATATTTCAGCTCCCCTGAAAATGGACCCTACTTGTCCTGGATAGAAACCCCCTGCCTGGTTCTGGTCAGCCCCTTCCCAGAGGGCTGGATCCTGTTACACTCTGACATAGACACACGCACACCAGCATCTCTCCGCAAAAGATCTGACAACCATGCTTAGTAGACATCTCTTCCATCACCGACTGTCAGGCCTCTAGTTGCTCCAACTATTGGCCTGCCCTCCCACCATTAGAAAAAAAAAAAACCTGCATCAAGCTGGCCTGGCTCCTGGAACCAAGTTGAGACTCCCCCACGTACTCCCGATCTGCTTCCTTTTCAGCCAATGCTACAAAGCACCTAAGTGTACCCTAATTATACCATCTTCTATCACTGCTGTACTTTTCCCATAGAAACCCCAGCCTAGCATCTCCCACAGTTCTAAACGATGTTCCATGAGAAAAGGATTCTACGGCCATAAAAGTCAAGGAACACTTCATCCTATGCCCTGTCCCTGAGTATTTGAAATTGCCATTAGCATTTTAAAGGTTCTGATAAGTCCTGCACTATTTCAGTAGTGCAGCGGAATTTGAATTTGAACCTGCTTTTTGTTGTTGTTTTTGTTTGTTTGTTTGTTTTTCGAAGGAGCAATGACATTTCCCAGAACTTACTTTAAGAATTTCCCTAGAGGGTCGGGTATCATCTCAGCCAGATCTTTCTCATCCTTCAAGGCCCTGTTTGGTACAGCTTGCTAGCAAGCTGTTCCAGACTGCAGCAGCCCTCTCTGGGGTCTCTCTACCACTTCCCAGGCACTCAGAGCTTGTGCCTCAGTAGACTGTTTTATGGCACTGTCCATTCTCTGATTCTCCATGTGAGCTGGTTTTATCCCATCCAGCATGGCTGTGAAATCCTAAAGGTTCGAACCCCAGCCACTCTTCACCTGTATTTCCCCCAAATGGCTAGCAGGGGAAAGGGCCCAAAAGTAGGTGCTTAGTGCTGATGAGAGAGTAGAATTTAAATACCCCAGGAAGCATTGTGAGTTACTATGGAGGCCATGAAATGCTGCCACCTCCCCAAGCTGATTAGAGTGATATTAGGAAAATAGATAGGGAAGGGCCAATCAGAAATGCCTCTGGTTCAGAAGATGCTGAGTTTTAAAGTCTAGAGAGCCAAAAAAAAAAACAAAACAAAAAAACAAAACAAAACAAAAAACCATAAACCCTAAGTCTATACTCCCAGATGGATGGGAGCATTTACTGAGCACCTGCTGGGAGTCAGGCACTGTGCTAGGCACACGATCTCACTGAATCCTCCCTGCACCTGACAGGTGAGCACATGCCTTCCATTTCACAGAGCAGCGGAGGCTCAGAGGTGAAGTAACTTGCCCAGGGTTGTAGCCCAGGCCCTTCTCAGGACACGGCTCTCCCAGGGGCTCCGCCTCCCTGCACTGAGCCCTGCCAGTTTCATATGTCCTCCGAAGCACTCCCGAGCCACCCCAGCATGGTACCTGCCACTCTCCGTGTCTGCTTCCCATACCTCTGCTCCTCTTCCCCATCCCTGGGTGGGGGCGGAAATTCTGAAGGGGAGATGGCTCTGACTTTCCATGTTTGCGGTGACCACCCTGTTAAGGACTGAATGGTGTCCCCTCCCCCAAATGCATATGTTGAAGCAGTAGCCTGCTAGGTGACTGTTTTTGGAGATGGGACCTTTAAGGGGTTAAGGTTAAATGAGGTCATAGGGTTAAGCCCTAATATGGTGGTATTAGTGTCTTTATAAGAAGAGGAGACACCAGAGCCTGCTTGTGCTCTCTGTCCCTCTCCCCAGAGAAAAGGCCACGTGAGGACGTAGCGAGAAGGTGCCACCTGCAGGCCAAGGAGAGAGGCCTCACCAGAAACCAACTCTAACACCTTGATCTGGACTTTCCAGCCTCCAGAACTGGGAGAAAATAAATTCCTGATGTTTAAGCCATCCAGTCTGTGGCATGGTGCTGTGGCAGCCCAAGCTGATGAATAGTACACACCACTCCTCGTTCTGGGAAAAAGGACATCTGCCTTTTAAACTTGCCTAAGGGAGGCCACAAGCTGCTCTCTTGCAAACTCTGGGACTGTCCCCTCTGGAGGGAGCTGGAATTGCAGATTGTGGGGCCTGTCCTGCCACCTTCTGTTCCCCAAGAACAGAATCCAGGAGCAGTGCAGCTAGAAGCAGCAATCTGATTAGAGAAGAGTGTCCTGAGACTGGGCTAAGGTGACCCCTCAAGCCTTTGGGTAAGACTGGTTCCCTTTGGATGGCAGGAAAAAAACCCAGGGCCACCTGTCTCTGTCAAGTGAATTTCCCTAGCCTAGATCTTATCTCTTAAAGACCCTCTCTTTTCAGGATAGTGCACTCTCAGCCCCTCTAGCTGCCCCTCCCAGAGTTCAACAGCACAGGGGGAAGGCTCCAGCTCCTCCCAGATCCTGACTGTCTCCTCTTTGTAACCATCAGGGAGAGGAAAAGCATGGAAAAGCCCCACCAAGGAAGCCCCCAACAAAGTGACAATTACACACTAAGCAAATGGAGACAAAGGACTCCAGCCAGCGCCACCCGAGGAGCTGCATCTGCCCTCTGCCTGACAGCCCCTCCCCGACTCCCATCCCTGTTCCTGTCCCCATCCTGTAGGGTCCTTTGAGACGCAGCTTTGGGGACAATGTGGTCAGTGTGGCCTTGGCCCAGGCCAGGCTCTATCTGGTCACCGGCAGAAACGCGAGGAGGAATCAAGTTCACATGGGGTCAGGAAAGGGCCCCCAGACCCAGACAATAGGGCCCAGCAGGCAGGGCCCGAGCAGGTGAGGAGGGAGTAGTGGGCTGCCAGGCCTCCCTCATACCCCTGGAGCCGTCCTCCAGAGCCAGATCCAGTCGTCTGCTGAGCATCAACCAGGAAGAGTTCCTATCCACGGGAGGCTCCATCCCAACAGCTGTGAAGAGGATGAGATCTTCAGAGAGTCACCCAGCGGGCTAGAAAACCACCGGAGTCTGCCCGCTAAGTCACTGTGGCCAGAATCCAGGGTCACTGAGGTCCAAAGAGAAGGCCAGGCCAGGAGTCGCAGATGCGGCCCAGATGGAGCCATCTAGAGGGAAACACAGCGAGTGAGGATGAGGCCACAGCCTCCATCCCCAACTTCCCACATCCCTCCAGCCTAATTCTGCATCTGAGGGGACACATGTTCAGAGATCCCCCCAGTCTCTCTCTCATGCCCCCAGCACACACACAGGGTGGAAGTGAGGGCTTTGGACATGAAAAATTTTTAGAAGAAACTTAGGCCAGGCATGGTGACTCCCACCTGTAATCCCAGCACTTTGGGAGGCTGAGGAAGGAGGATCACTTGAGCCCAGGAGTTCGAGACCAGCATGGGCAACATAATGAGACTCTGTCTCTACAAAAAATAAGCCAGTCATGATAGCATGCACTTGTAGTCCCAGCTACCCAGGAGGCTGAGGTGGGAGGATGTATTGAGCCCTGGAGGCCAAGGCTGCAGTGAGCCGTGATCATAACACTGTACTCTAGCCTGGGCAACGGAGTGAAATCCTGTCTCTGAGAAAAAGGGAAAAAAAAGTTGCCTAAAAAGAGGAAGCAATGAAAGCTGAGAATACCCCACCAGGCAGGGTTAGCTCAGGGGACCAGAGGAAAGGCAGTAAAGGGAGCCCATAGCAAGCTCCAGGAGCATCATGGGTGAAGACAGGGCAAGGGTTTGAGTGGGTGGGAAGGACCTTCAGAGGCCTTTGATGGCTTCATTTTACAACATTCCCACTGGGAGGATCTCTGCACACCACCACCCCCAACACACACACACACACGCGCACACGCACGCACACACACGCGCACACGTACGCACGCACACACACGCACATGCATGCACACACATACACGCGCACACACACTGCTCCCAGGACGAGGAGCTCACCCCCTTGCCGAGGCTGTAATAAAGCGTGTTCTGACATGAAGATCTGAGCAGATGGGGTCATGTCTCTGGGTTCACCTCTGCATCCCCAGCATCTGGCTCAGAGAAGTTGCTTGGTCCATGCCGGTGCTGAATGAAGGACATGCTAAATTCTCTGCTCGAGCTCACCCACAGTGGTCTTGATTCCATCCCACCCACTCCCACCAAGACCACACGGGGCAAGCATTCCAGCCACCTGGCTCCCTGGCCGTCTTCGCACGAGCAGGAGCATTCTGGGCCTGAGGAGGGGGCACAGGTGGGAGGACAACCTACCCCCATGAAACCAAGCTCCATGTAACCTCCCTCCCTCCCTCCCCACATCCCTCCCAGGCTTACCTGGCAGCATCCAGCCGACACACAGGCAGCCCAGGCTCCCAGCTCCTTCCTTTCCCACACAGACCCCACAGGCCCATCCTGGAAGACAAAAGAGCCAACCACACCGCAGGAGAAAACTGCACCCAGGCCCCTCCCAGGCCCAGGCCTTGCCAGAACTCCCTGCCGAAGAAAGAAGGACCAGGAGCCAGGGAGGCTGGGCCCAGGCACCGCACCCTCCACCTCCCTTTATTCCACCCCAGAACATCCTTAAAAGGTGAGGGGAGAGGGGTTCCCGGGTTCCCTTCACTCACTCCCTGTTTCCCAACAACAGCAGAATGCGACCTGGGAGAAAGTAGGACAAACTCAGCAGCTTGGTGACAGCTGAACTGCAGCTGAACGGAGAGTCAGGAATCCAGAATTCTGATCCCAGCTCTGCTCCTGCCACACCGGGTGGCCCTGGGACCCTTCCTGCCTTGACATTCACTCAAGGTGCACAATAATCACCCATTGTTTGAAGCAATGGATGGGAAATGGAAGGGGCTGTTCTGCCCAGCCTCAGTTATTTTTCTGCTCCCCCTCCTTCTCCCCTGCCCTTTCCTGATGCCCCATGCACCAGAGGAAATGCGGGGAGCCAGAGGCTGGAGTAGGACTCTTTGAAGACCACCCTGTGTCACCAGTCTGGAGAAGACCAGAGAATGATCACTAATCCTGACCTAGGACCATCTGCCAGGTTTTGCTTTTGGTAACAACTATGCTGTCTTCATCAACTGGCAGACCTGAGTCAGGAGAGTCAGGGAGCCCTCTCAGCATATCTTCAGAGCTTGCTGTCAGCACCTGGGAGTGGGGCCACGAGTCCAGAACTGGAGATGAACTCAGACACTTGCACTGAGAAAAATACATCTAAAGTCACAGTGTTAAGTCTTCTCTTAACTGTAAGGCCAAGGAGCCCTAGCCAAGGTTTATAAATATGATCACAAAATGCTAAAACTGAGAAGAGAAGAGCTGGTTCACATCATCAGGGTGTCCCCAGCCTCCTTCTAATAGCAGTTCTACAAGTACACAAGATGAAGTCATTTAACTCAGCCTTCAAAAGTTCCAGACGGTGATGTTCATAAAATACTAGCCCTAATGCCAAATGTGGAGTGTGAAAATCACCCTTTCTGGGACCCCACAAAATGGGGACAGGCTCTTTCTTTCTTCCATAGAGGTAGAAAAGAGAATGAGCTACATTGCCCATTTCCCCTCCCACTTTGGTATTCTAGGATACTACACTTCCCTGCACAGACCAGAAGAGGGCAGGCTGGCAGGCTATGGGCTGGTAAATACTTATCTGCAAGGATGCTTCCCAGTGTGGTTGTGAACGTCCTGAAGAACCTGGAAATTCCCTTCTCTCTCCTCAGTCCCAGGAACTTGCTGCTGTCTGTAAATAGACCCTGGGCTGCTCAGAGGAGCCTGGCTTGATCCACAGTGACCCTTTCCCCTGGCTCTGTGGACCTAGAGTCATGATATTAACAAGGCGATGAAGGTTTCAAGGGACCTTTAGCTAGTTCCTGGGTGAAGCTGACAACATCTTAGAGGGTACAAAGGAAGGCATGGGCTTTGGGGCCAGAGAAACCTGGAGGAAACTGTGGCTCTCTCACCCCCACGTACTCGATGTGCGACTCAAAGTTAATTATCTTTCTTTCTTTCTTTTCTTTTTTTTTTTTTTTTTCCTGGAGACAGGATCTCACTCTGTCACCCAGGCTGGAGTGCAGTGGCAGGATCTCAGCTCGCTGCAACCTCTGCCTCCTGGGTTCAAGTGATTCCCCTGCCTAAGCCTCCCAAGTAGCTGAGATTGCAGATGCGTGCCACCACGCCCTGCTAACTTTTTTTTTTTTTAGTAGTAGAGACGGGGTTTCACCATCTTGGCCAGACTGGTCTTGAACTCCTAACCTCAGGCAATCCGCTGGCCTCAGCCTTCCAAAGTGCTGGGATTACAGGCATAAGCCACCACACCTGTCCAAAGTTAATGATTTTCAAAGCTTAGCCAGTGCCTGGCACACAGTACATGTTCCAAAAATTATTTTCACCACTCAATGATTTAAACTTTAAGTAAATCTGTGTGTGATATTTATGTTCCAGAAATATAAGCCATATTTATCCTGTAGCATTATATGTATATACCACAGTTAGGCAGCACTGATCAAATTAAAATCCCCTATCTTGATGAATGGAAAAGCAAAGTCTGGCTTATCCACACAATGGAATCTACTCGTCAATAAAAAGGAACAAACTATTAATACATACTACAACATGGATGAACCTTACAAACATCATGCTGAGGGAAAGAAGCTAGGCTCAACAGAACACATATTGTATGATCTCGTTTATACAAAATATCCAGAAAAGGAGAATCCACAGAGATGAGAAATAGACTGGTGGTTCCTGGGGTTAGGGATGGGATGTTGATGAACAGTAAATGGTTATGAGAGAGCTTGCTGGAGTAACGGAACTGTTCCAAAACTGATTTATGGTGAAGGTTGCACAACTTGGTACATTTATTAAAAATCATTGAATGGGTGAGTTATATGACATTTAAACTATGCCTCAATAAAATTGGACAGAACAGGAATTGAACTACTGAGACACGCAACAAGAAGCATGAGCCTCAGCTGGACACAGTGGCTCACAACTATAGTCCCAGCACTTTGGGAGGCCGAGGTGACCACTTGAGGTCAAGAGTTCGAGACCAGCCTGGCCAACATGGCAAAGCCCCATCTCTTCTAAAAATACAAAAATCAGCCGGGTGTGGTGGTGCACACCTGTAATCCCAGCTACTCGGGAGACTGAGGCAGGAGAATCACTTGAACCCCAGCAGGTGGAGGTTGCAGTGAGCCGAGATGGCTCCACTGCACTGCAGCCCAAACAGCAGAGTGAGATCTTGTCTCAAAAAAAAAAAAAAAAAAAAAAAAAAAAAAAGGATGAGCCTCAAAAGCACTCCGTTCAGAAAAAAAAAAAAAAAAAAAGCTGAACACAGAAGCTTCCATATATATGGAACATTAAAAAAAAAAAAAA